>NC_067495.1:80793115-80976024 GCF_947179515.1 Apodemus sylvaticus | reverse complement strand
CCAGCAATGGAGGAATGTTCTTCCCTGACAGGCAGGGAAGAACAGCAGCCCAAGGTACTAAGATACCCTGAATTCTCCATATCTTTGAAGCATCTGCTATTGCCTGAGTTTAAGATCTCTGGGGGTGCAAACCGCCAGGGGTCTGCCTGTGCCCAGGACCTGAGCACATAGGTGGTTCATCTACCAGCCAGCATGTCATGGGGCCTGTGTCCTATGTGGAGATCAGCAGAGGGAGTGACTCCCTGCCACCATCTTCCCTGCCTTAACCATTCTGATTGCTGTGAGGTGGAATTTCAGGGTTATTTTGATCTCCATTTTCCTGATGAATAAGAATGTTGCATATTTCTTTAGGTGCTTCTTGGCCATTCAAGATAACTCAGTTGAAAACTCTCTGTTCTCCATATTTAATAGGGTTGTTTGGTTTTTGGTCATTCTGTCAGAAGTTCTTTTATTGTTAAGAATAGTTTTCCCTATCCTGGGTTTTTTGATATTCCAGATGAATTTGAGAAATGGTCTTTCTAACTCTATGAATAATTGAGTTGGAATTTTGACAGGGATTGCATCGAATCTGTATATTGCTTACAGTAAGATGTTCATTTTTAGTATATTAATCCTGCCAATCCATGAGCATAGGAGATCTTTCCATCTTCTGATGTCTTCTTCATTTATTTCTTCAGAGATTTGAAATTCTTGTCATATGAATTTTTCACTAGCTTGGTTAGAGTCAAACCAAAATATTTTATATTATTTGTGACTATTGTGAAGGGTGTCATTTCACTAATTTTTTTTTTCAGCCCATTTATCCTTTGAGAAGAGGAAGGCTACTGATTTGTTTGAGGTAATTTTATATTCAGCCACTTCACTAAAGTTGTTTTATCAGATTTAGGAGTTCTCTTAAGGAATTTTAGGAGTCACTTATGTTCACTATATTATTATCTGCAAATAGTATTATTTTGAATTTTTCCTTTCCAATTTGTATTTCTCTGACCTTTTTTGTTGTGTAATTGCTCCAGCTAGACATTCAAATACTATATTGAATAGACAGGGAGAGAGTGGACAGCCTAGTCTAGGCCCTGATTTTAGTGGGATTGCTATACGTTTGTTTGCATTCAATTTGATGTTGGCTACTCTTTTGCTGTATAATGCTTTTATTATTTTTCTGTATGGACCTTGAATTTTTGATCTTTTCAAGTGTTTTTCCATGAAGGGATGTTGAATTTGGTGAAATACTTTTTCAGCATCTAATAAAATGATCACTTGGATTTTTTCTTTGAATTTATTTATGTAATTGGTAGCCTTTATGGATTTCCATATATTGAACTATCTCTATACCCCTGTGATGAAGCCTACTTGATTTTGTTGTTGGGAGACTTTTAATGTCTGTTTCTCTTTCCTTAGGGGTTATGAGATTGTTTAGATGGTTTATCTGATCCTAACTTAACGTAGGCACCTGGTATCTGTCTAGAAAATTGTCCATATCATCCAGATTTTCCAGTTTTATTGAGTATAGGCTTTTAGAGTAGGATCAGGTTACTTTTTGGATTTCTTCAATTTCTGTTGTTATGTCACAGTTTCATTTCTGATATCATTATTTTGGATACTGTCTTTATGCTCTCTGGTTATTCTGGCTAAGGGTTTATATATCTTGTTGATGTTCTCAAAGGACCACCTCCTTTTTTTTTTTTTTTTTTTTTTTTTTTACAAAAATAAGACACCTTTTGTGTAGATTTTGTTGATTCTTTGTATAGTTCTTTTTGTTTCTACTTGATTGTTTTCACCCATGAGTTTGATTATTTCCTGCCTTTTGCTCTTCTTGGATGTATTTGCTTCTTTTTGTACTAAAGCTTTTAGGTGTGCTGTCAAGCTGCTAGTGTATGCTCTGTCTAGTTTGTTTTTGGAGACCACTCAGAGCTATGAGTTTGCCTCTTAGCTCTGCTTTCATTGTGTCCAAAAATTTTGGGCCTTCATTTTCATTTATTTCTAAATGGTCTTTAATTTATTTTTTTATGTCTTCATTGACCAAGTAATTATTGAGTAGAACATTTTTCAGCTTCTATGCGTATATGGGCTTTCTGTTTTTATTGTTACTGAAGACCAGCTTTGGTAAACGGTGATCTGATAGGATGCATGGGGTTATTTCTATCTTCCTGTATCTCTTGAAGCCTGCTTTGTGACTGATTATATGGTGAATTTTGGAAAAGGTACCATGAGGTACCTGCTGAGAAGAAGGTATATTCTTTGGTTTAACATGAAATGTCTACAGATATCTGTTAAATTGATTTGCTTCATAACTTCTGTTAGTTTTACTGTGTCTCTGTTTAGTTTGTGTTTCCATGATCTGTCCATTGATGAGAGTGGAATGTTGAAGTTTCCCACTATCATTGTTTGAGGTGTAATATGTGCTTTGAGCTTTAGTAAAGTTTCTTTTATGAATTTCAGTGCCTCTGTATTTGAAGTATAGATGTTCAGAATTGAGAGCTCTTGGTAGATTTTTCCTTTGATGAGTATGAACTGTTCTTCCTTATACTTTTTGATAAATTTAGGTTGAAAGTTGATTTTTTCAAAATTTGAAAGTCTTCTCCAGCTTGTTTCTTAGCATCATTTGCTTGGAAAATATTTTTCCAGCCTTTTACTCTCATATAATGTTTATTTTTAACACTGAGGTGCTTTTCCTATATGCACCAAAATGCTGGGTCCTTTTAAGTATCCAGTTGGTTAGTCTAGGTCTTTTTTATTGGGGAATTGGGTGCATGGATGTTAAAAGTATTAAATAACAGTGATTATTGTTGCTTCCTGATATTTTTGTTTTTAGAGGTAGATTTTTGTGTGGTTATCTCCTTTTAGGTTTTCTGGAAGAAGATTACCTTCTTGCTTTTTCTAGGGTATAGTGTCCCTCTTTGTGTTGGTTTTTCCATCTATTATCTTTCACATGGCTGGATTTGTGGAAATATACTGTATAAATCTGATTTGTCATGGAAGATCTTGGTTTCTCCATCTCTGGTAATTGAGTGTTTTGCTGAGTATAGTAACCCAGCCTGTCATTTTTGTTCTCTAAGTGTCTGTATGGGATCTTCCCAGGATCTTCTCGCTTTTATAGTCTCTGGTGAGAAGACTGTTGAAAGGTCTGCCAGTATGTGCTACTTTATCATTTTCCCCTTACCACTTTTAATATTCTTTCTTTGTTTCGATCATTTGTTGTTTTGACTATTATGTCAGGAAGGATTTCCTTTCTAGTCCAATATATTTGGAGTTCTGTAGGCTTCTGGTATGTTTATGGGCATTTATTTCTGTAGGTTCAGGAAGTTTTCTTCTATATTTTTGTTGAAGATATTTACTGGCCCTTTCCTTAAGTTGGGAATCTTCACTCTCTTATCTACCTATTATCCTTAGGTGTAGATTGCTCATTGTGTCCTGGATTTCCTATATGTTTTAGTTTAGGAGCTTTTTACATTTTGCATTTGCTTTTATTGCTGTTTCAATGTTTTCTTTTTTAATTTTTTTTATTTGATATATATTTTATTTACATTTCAAATGATTTCCCCTTTCCTACCCCCCCACTCCCATTTTCTATGGTATCTTCTGTACCTGAGATTCCCTCTTCTATCTCTTGTAACCTGTTTTTTATTTATGACTCCTAATTTGTTTCCTAGATTTTCTGTCTCTAGGGTTGTCTCCCTTTGTCTTTTCTTTATTATTTCTATTTCCATTTTTAGATCATGGATGGTGTTCAATTCCTTCATGTGTGTGGTTGTTTTTTTGTGTAATTCTTTAAGGGATTTTTGTGTTTTCTCTTTAAGGGCTTCTATCTTTTTTACCTGTATTCTCCTGTATTTCTTTAAGGGAGTTATTTATGTCCTTCTTAAAGTATTATATCAGCATCATGATATGTGATTTTAATCAGAGTCTTGCTTTGTTTGTTTGCTTTGGTATCCATGGCTCACTGTGATTGGAGGACTATATTCTGATGATGCCAAGTAGCCTTGGTTTCTGTTGCTTAGTGTCTTTTTCTTTTTTTCTATTTTTTAAAGTTCAAGGACTTAAATTCTTTTTTTATTTTTTTACTTAATATATTCTTTATTTACATTTCAAATTATTTCTCCTTTCCTGGATCCCCCCTCCCTGAAAGTCCCATAAGCCCTCTTTCTTCCCCCCCTGATCCCCCACCCACCCCTTCCCACTTCCCTGTTCTGGTATTCCCCTACACTGCTGTACTGAGCCTTTCCAGAACCAGGGTCCACTCGTTCCTTCTTCTTGGACATCATTTGATATGCGGATTATGTCTTGTGTATTCCACGCTTCTAGGCTAATATCTGCTTATCAGTTAGGGCATACCATGAGTGTTCTTTTGAGACTGGGTTACCTCAGTTAGGATGATGTTCTCCAGCTCCATCCATTTGTCTAAGGATTTCATGAATTCATTGTTTCTAATGGCTGAATAGTACTCCATTGTGTATATATACCACATTTTTTTTTTTATCCATTCCTCCACTGAAGGACATCTGAGATCTTTCCAGCTTTTCGCTATTATAAATAGCACTGCTGTGAACATAGTGGAGCATGTATCCTTATTACATTCTGGGGAATCCTCCAGCTATTGCTGTTTTAAGTTGGACTTGTTGTTTCTGATTGCTTTTTGTCCCTTCTGCAGGCCTGTGTGTCAGTACTCCTGGGAGACTAGCTCTCTTGAGGAGGAATTTGAGTATGGTGAACTATGACAGAGTGTCACGTCCACTGTGCATTAAGAAACCAGAACGTTACTGTCCCTGGATGTTACTTGAAGTCTGTGTCCTGATTGCTCTGGGAGGATTCTTCTTGGTCAAGAAATTTGAGCAGTAGTGGTGGTCTTTCCTGTGCTCACAAGATTATTGGCATTCCTGAGAGACCAGCTCTTTCTTTATGGTAGTTGTGAATGGAGGTCTGTGGCAATGGTATAGTCTGGATGCTTGACAGAAACAGAAAATATCCTTTTCCAGGCTGCTCCTAGATTCTTGTGTCCTGAGGATTCAGGGTTGGTCCCTCAGAGCAGAAGTGGTGGTCTTACCTATATTTACAAGCATGGTTGCACTCCTGGAAACCCAACTTTCTCCTAGTGATGTTTGGGTATGGAACACTGTTGCATAGTATCATCTCTGTAAACTAGAAGCCATTATATCAATTTTTTAACACCTGAGTAGTGGTCCATTGTGCAGATGTACCTCTTACCTCATTTTGTTTATCCATAATTCAGTTGATGGGCATCTTGGTTGATTCCAATTTTTGGTTAATATAAATAAAGCCACAAATGTGGATAGTTGAGCAAGTATTCTTCTGGGAGGATGCTGTGTCCTTTGGGTATATGCACAAGTGTGGTATAGCTAAGTTTTTGGTTCACAATTTTTTGAAGAATTGCCATATTGATTTCTATAGTTACTATACATGTCCACCCTCCCTCCCACAATGGAGAAGTTTTCTACTTGCTCTACATTCTCATCAGAATGAGTGATCTTTTTTTTTTTTCAATCTTAGCCATTGTGACAGGTGTAAGTTGGATTTTCAATAACATTTTGATTTGTAATTCCCTGATCACTGCATAGGAACATTTATTTAACTGTTTCTCAGTAACTTGGGATTTTTTTCAAAATTTTTGTTTAGATCTGTACCCCATTTTTAATTAGTTTATTTGATTTATTGATATTTGGTTTCTTTATTTCTTTATATATTTTGAATATTAGACCTCTCTTGATGTGAAATTGGCAAAACCTATTCTCCCATTCTCTAGGCTCTCTCCTTGTACTACTAGTGTCATTTGATCTAGAGAAACTTTTTAGTTCCATGCTTACTCCTATAAGCAATTTTAGATATTTTAAAAACTTATGAAATTAATTGCCATTGCTTTCATTTCCATTTTACAATATTAAAACTAAAACACACAGTTGATCTAGTTTCCACAACAATATATGCTTGTTCTAATGCTCTAAAGTTCAAAATCTTTCTTTCTTTCTTTCTTTCTTTCTTTCTTTCTTTCTTTCTTTCTTTCTTTCTTTCTTTCTTTCTTAAATTTCCTATGTTTCTATATATCTGAAACTTCTTCTGGAAAAGATGTAAATTTCCACCAATATCTGACCATGTAAATTTCCACCAATAAGAGAACACATCCAATTAAAAATGTAGACACAAATACAGAGGTGGATGTTTGTAGCCAACCATTGTACAGGGTCCCCAATGGAGGAGTTAGAGAAAGGACTGACGGAGCTGAAGGGGTTTGAAACCCCACAGGAAGAACAACAATATCAGCCAACCAGATCCCATAATGCTCCCAGAGAATAAATCACCAACAAGAGTACACAAGGTGGAACCCATGACTCCAGCCATGTGTAGAGAGCATGTCCTTGTCGGGCATCAATGGGAGGAGAGGTCTGTGGGCCTGTGAAGGCTTCATCCCCAGTATAGGGGAATACTAGCACAGGGAATTGGGAGTGAGTAGGTGAGTGTATGGGAAACACTCTCAAAGAGACAGGGAGTTTCGCAGGGGAAAACAAAAAAGAAGATAACCTCTGAAATGTAAATAAAGAAAATATCTAATAAAAGTTTCAAGAAAAAGAATGAAATCACTTAAAACAATAAAAATAAAAATGCAGACATATCACAAAAGACACAGCTCAGGTAAGAACAGATCTTTGGGTAGGAATATGCTGTGTGTGCATAAAGAACACATATCTGAGAGCCACATGAAGAAAGGCAAACAATCCAGTAGGAAACTGGTAAACACTGTGACCCTATAAGTCACAATGTACCAACACCAACATTCAGATTACATGATCCTCAGCAGTACAGGAATTGAAAACTGCAGTGCAAAGTTCTCCACTGATTTCATTGTCAATACCAGTTATTCTTGTAGGGTATTGATAATAATTAGTGACATGTGGGGATTGCAGAGAGGCTGTGTGCCTCAATACCTGTCATTGTACTCCTGTGCGTGCCCCAGAGTCTCAATTTCTTGGTACTGACTTGTGGATGTAAGAGGAGAAAAAGTACCCCTCCCCTCTGCAGCCCTGGAAGTCTCTAAATATTTTTTTTTTGTTTTTTTTTTTATTATTCGATATAATTCATTTACATTTCAAATGATTTCCCCTTTTCTAGCCCCCCCACTCCCCGAAAGTCCCGCAAGCCCCCTTCTCTTCCCCTGTGCTCCCACCCACCACTTCCCACTTCCCCGTTCTGGTTTTGCTGAATACTGTTTCACTGAGTCTTTCCAGAACCAGGGGCCACTCCTCCTTTCTTCTTGTACCTCATTTGATGTGTGGATTATGTTTTGGGTATTCCAGTTTTCTAGGTTAATATCCACTTATTAGTGAGTGCATACCATGATTCACCTTTTGAGTCTGGGTTACCTCACTTAGTATGATATTCTCTAGCTCCATCCATTTGCCTAAGAATTTCATGAATTCATTGTTTCTAATGGCTGAATAGTACTCCATTGTGTAGATATACCACATTTTTTGCATCCACTCTTCTGTTGAGGGATACCTGGGTTCTTTCCAGCATCTGGCAATTACAAATAGGGCTGCTATGAACATAGTAGAACATGTATCCTTATTACATGGTGGGGAGTCTTCTGGGTATATGCCCAGGAGTGGTATAGCAGGATCTTCTGGAAGTAAGGTGCCCAGTTTTCGGAGGAACCGCCAGACTGATTTCCAGAGTGGTTGTACCAATTTGCAACCCCACCAGCAGTGGAGGAGTGTTCCTCTTTCTCCACACCCTCTCCAACACCTGCTGTCTCCTGAATTTTTAATCTTAGCCATTCTGACTGGTGTAAGATGAAATCTTAGGGTTGTTTTGATTTGCATTTCCCTAATGACTAATGAAGTTGAGCATTTTTTAAGATGCTTCTCCGCCATCCGAAGTTCTTCAGGTGAGAATTCTTTGTTTAACTCTGTACCCCATTTTTTAATAGGGTTGTTTGGTTTTCTGGAGTCTAACTTCTTGAGTTCTTTATATATATTGGATATTAGCCCTCTATCTGATGTAGGATTGGTGAAGATCTTTTCCCAATTTGTTGGTTGCCGATTTGTCCTCTTGATGGTGTCCTTTGCCTTACAGAAACTTTGTAATTTTATGAGGTCCCATTTGTCAATTCTTGCTCTTAGAGCATACGCTATTGGTGTTCTGTTCAGAAACTTTCTCCCTGTACCGATGTCCTCAAGGGTCTTCCCCAGTTTTTTTTCTATTAGCTTCAGAGTGTCTGGCTTTATGTGGAGGTCCTTGATCCATTTGGATTTGAGCTTAGTACAAGGAGACAAGGATGGATCAATTCGCATTCTTCTGCATGCTGACCTCCAGTTGAACCAGCACCATTTGTTGAAAAGGCTATCTTTTTTCCATTGGATGTTTTCAGCCTCTTTGTCGAGGATCAAGTGGCCATAGGTGTGTGGGTTCATTTCTGGATCTTCAATCCTGTTCCATTGATCCTCCTGTCTGTCACTGTACCAATACCATGCAGTTTTTAACACTATTGCTCTGTAGTATTGCTTGAGGTCAGGGATACTAATTCCCCCAGATTTCCTTTTGTTGCTGAGAATAGTTTTAGCTATCCTGGGTTTTTTGTTGTTCCAGATGAATTTGATAATTGCTCTTTCTAGCTCTGTGAAGAATTGAGTTGGGATTTTGATGGGTATTGCATTGAATCTGTATAGTGCTTTAGGCAAAATGGCCATTTTAACTATATTGATTCTGCCGATCCATGAGCATGGGAGGTTTTCCCATTTTTTGAGGTCTTCTTCCATTTCCTTCTTCAGAGTCTTGAAGTTCTTGTCATACAGATCTTTCACATGTTTGGTAAGAGTCACCCCAAGATACTTTATACTGTTTGTGGCTATTGTGAAGGGGGTCATTTCCCTAATTTCTTTCTCAGCCTGCTTATCCTTTGAGTATAGGAAGGCCACTGATTTGCTTGAGTTGACTTTATAACCTGCCACTTTGCTGAAGTTGTTTATCAGCTGTAGGAGCTCTCTAGTGGAGTTCTTTGGGTCACTTAGGTAGACGATCATGTCGTCTGCAAATAATGATAGTTTGACTTCTTCCTTTCCAATTTGTATCCCTTTGACCTCCTTATGTTGTCGAATTGCCCGAGCTAGTACCTCAAGTACAATATTGAAAAGATAAGGAGAAAGGGGGCAGCCTTGTCTGGTCCCTGATTTCAGTGGGATTGCTTCAAGTTTCTCTCCATTTAGTTTGATGCTGGCTACCGGTTTGCTGTATATTGCTTTTACTATGTTTAGGTATGGGCCTTGAATTCCTGTTCTCTCCAAGACTTTAAGCATGAAGGGATGCTGAATTTTGTCAAATGCTTTTTCAGCATCCAATGAAATGACCATGTGGTTTTGTTCTTTGAGTTTGTTTATGTAGTGGATTGTATTGATGGATTTCCGTATATTGAACCAACCCTGCATTCCTGGGATAAAGCCTACTTGATCATGGTGGATGATCGTTTTGATGTGTTCTTGGATTCGGTTGGCAAGAATTTTATTGAGTATTTTTGCATCGATGTTCATAAGGGAAATTGGTCTGAAGTTCTCTTTCTTTGTTGGATCTTTGTGTGGCTTTGGTATCAGCGTAATTGTGGCTTCGTAGAAGGAATTGGGTAGTGTTCCTTCTGTTTCTATTTTGTGGAATAGTTTGAAGAGTATTGGTGTTAACTCTTCTTTGAAGGTCTGGTAGAATTCTGCACTGAAGCCATCTGGTCCTGTGCTTTTTTTGGTTGGAAGACTTTCTATGACTCCTTCTATTTCTTTAGGCATTATGGGACTGTTTAGATGGTCTAGTTGGTCCTGATTTAATTTTGGTATTTGGTATCTGTCAAGGAAATTGTCCATTTCCTCCAGATTCTCCAGTTGTGTTGAGTATAGGCTCTTGTAGTAGGATCTGATGATTTTTTGGATTTCCTCAGTTTCTGTTGTTATATCTCCCTTTTCATTTCTAAGTTTGTTAATTTGGATACTTTCTCTGTGCCCTTTGGTCATTCTGGCTAAGGGTTTATCTATCTTGTTGATTTTTTTAAAGAACCAGCTCCTGGTATTGTTGATTTTTTGTATGGTTCTCTTTGTTTCTACTTGATTGATTTCGGCCCTGAGTTTGATGATTTCCTGCCTTCTACTCCTCCTGGGCGAAATAGCTTCTTTTTGTTCCAGGGCTTTCAGGTGTGTCATTAAGCTGGTAATGTATGCTCTCTCCATTTTCTTTTTGGAGGCACTCAGTGCTATGAGTTTTCCTCTTAGCACTGCTTTCATTGTGTCCCATAGATTTGGGTATGTTGTGTTTTCATTTTCATTGTGTTCTAAAAAGTCTTTAATTTCTTTCTTTATTTCTTCCTTGACCAAGGTATCATTGAGTAGAGTATTGTTCAGTTTCCACGTGTATGTGGGCTTTCTGTTGTTTCTGTTGCTATTGAAGACCACTTTTACTCCATAGTGATCAGATAGGAGGCATGGGATTAGTTCGATCTTCTTATATTTGTTGAGGTCTGTCTTGTGACCAATTATATGGTCGATTTTGGAGAAGGTACCATGAGGTGCTGAGAAAAAGGTATATTCTTTTGTTTTAGGATAGAATGTTCTATATATATCTGTTAAATCTAATTGGTCCAAAGCTTCAATTAGTTTCATTGTGTCCCTGTTTAGTTTCTGTTTTCCTGATCGGTCCATTGAGGAAAGTGCAGTGTTGAAGTCACCCACAATTATTGTGTTAGGTGCAATGTGTGCTTTTAGTTTTAATAAAGTTTCTTTTACAAAAGAGGGTGCCCTTACATTTGGGGCATAGATGTTCAGGATTGTCAGTTCTTCTTTTTGTATTTTTCCTTTGACCAGCAAGAAGTGTCCCTCAGGGTCTCTTTTGATGACTTTGGGTTGAAAGTCAATTTTATCTGATATTAAAATGGCTACTCCAGCTTGTTTCCTGAGACCATTTGCTTGTAAAATTGTCTTCCAGCCTTTTACTCTAAGGTAGTGTTTGTCTTTGACCCTGAGGTGTGTTTCCTGTAAGCAGCAAAATGTAGGGTCCTGTTTACGTATCCATTCAGTTAGTCTGTGTCTTTTTATTGGGGCATTAAGTCCATTGATGTTAAGAGATATTAAGGAATAGTGATTGTTACTTCCTATCATTTTTGACGTTATTTTTTAAATTTGAATGCTTAACTTCTTTTGGGTTTGATGAAAGGTTACTATCTTGCTTTTTCCAGGGTGAAGTTTCCCTCCTTGTATTGGTGTTGTCCTCCTATTATCCTTTTTAGGGCCGGGTTTGTGGATAGATATTGGGTAAACTTGGTTTTGTCATGAAATATCTTAGTTTCTCCATCTATGGTGATTGAGAGTTTTGCTGGATATAGTAGTTTTGGTTGGCATTTGTGTTCTCTTAGAGTCTGCATGAGATCTGCCCAGGACCTTCTAGCCTTCATAGTCTCAGGTGAAAAGTCTGCTGTGATTCTGATAGGTCTTCCTTTATATGTTACTTGGCCTTTTTCTCTTACTGCCTTTAGTATTCTTTCTTTGTTTAGAACATTTGGTGTTTTGATTATTATGTGACGGGAAGTATTTCTGTTCTGGTCCAGTCTGTTTGGAGTTCTGTAGGCTTCTTGTATATTCATGGGCATCTCTCTCTTTAGGTTAGGGAAGTTTTCTTCCATAATTTTATTGAAGATATTTGCTGGCCCTTTAAGTTGTAAATCTTCACTCTCCTCTATGCCTATAATCCTTAGGTTTGGTCTTCTCATTGTGTCCTGGATTTCCTGGATATTTTGGGTTACAAGCTTTTTGCATTTTGCATTTTCTTTAACTGTTGAGTCCATGGTTTCTATGGAATCTTCAGCATCTGAGATTCTTTCTTCTATCTCTTGTATTCTGTTGTTGATATTTGTATCTCTGTCCCCTGATTTCTTCCCAAGGCTTTCTATCTCCAAAGTTGTCTCCCTTTGAGTTTTCTTAGTTGTTTCTACTTCTGATTTTAGATCCTGGATGGTTTTGCTTAGCTCCTTCACTTGCATGTTTGTGTTTTCCTGTAATTCTTTAAGAGATTTTTGTGTTTTCTCTTTCATGAGCTCAGCCTGTTGACCAAAGTTCTCCTGTATTTCTTTAAGAGATTTTTGTGTTTCGTCTTTCATGACCTCAGCCTGTTGAGCAAAGTTCTCCTGTATTTCTTTAAGTGTTTTTTGCATTTCCTCCTTGTTGGCTTTTGTATTCTCCTGGATTTCTTTCAATGATTTTTGTGTTTCCCTTGCAAGGGCTTCTACCTTTTGATCCATTGTCTCCTGAATTTCTTTATGTATGACCTTCATGTGTTCCTGTACCAGCATCATGACCAGTGATTTTAAATCCAAATCTTGTTTTACTGGTGTGATGGGGTATCCAGGACTTGTTGGTAGAGGAGAATTGGGTTCAGATGTTGCCATATTGCCTTGATTTCTGTTAGTGACGTTCCTGCGTTTGCCTTTTGCCATCTAGTTCTCACTGGTGTTAGTTTATCTTGTCAGTGCTGGACTCACCAGTGCAAGCTGCCCATTCCCAGTTGGCCTCTGGTGCACAGCTTACCTCCTGCACTGCTTGTAGACAGTGTGCTGCTGCCCAGGCTGTTCAGATCCCAAAGCAGGCACCTGAAGGCTCCCGCTGGAGCCCGCTGGATTCACTGGAGCACACTGAGTTCTCCCAGCTGGCCGCCCGGAAGCCCAGCTAGCCACTTGCATGACTTGGAGATGTAATGCTGCCGCCCAGACTGATCTGGATCCGGAAGCGGAGAGAGTAGAGCTAAGGGCTTCTGCCTGAGGCCTTGCCCCAGATTGTGTCTGTGGAGCAGATGGAGCCCGTGTGCACTCCCAGGGAGTGCCGACGGTGTATGCTACTGTGACCTCCCCTGAGTTCCGCTCACTCCGCTGGGCAGCCGATCTGCCAACCGGGCTATCGCACACAAGGTTAGCCTGGCCGCCCAGTCCCTGAGTCCAGGCAAAAGCCTGGGAGGCCAAGGTCCGAGCAAAGTTTCCCTACGGCTTTGACTGTTAATTGGGTTTGCCAGGTGACTAGGATGGCGGGCGTGTGCGCCCGCGCTCCCTGAAAGCGCCGGGAGAGTCTGCTTTGCTAACAATCGCCTGGGCGGGTTGACTCACAGATGGCCCACCAAGCCGCCCAGTTCTTGGGGTCAGTCCTGTGCCTTTTGGGGCCTGGACCCCCGCTTTGTTAGCCTTAGGCTATGCCTGTTACAGGTCTGCCCGCCTGAGCTCTCTGTCGTCCTGCAGGCAAAATGGCGGCAGCGCGCTCGCAGGCCTGGGCAAAAAACCTCCTGGTTGGGTTGGCACCCCGATGGCCCCCCGACCCGCCCAGGGCCTGGGTGCAGGCCAACGCCCGTCGGGCTCAGACCACCGCGGTGTTGGCCTCGGATTATGTTTGTGTACCTCAGTCTGTCCGATTCCTGGAGTACGGAACCAAGATGGATCCTCCTCTCCTGACTGGTGGGAGGCCGAGTTCTGAAGTGGCCTCCGTGCAGGAAAGGCGCCGCACAACTGCAGCTGCTTGCTGTCCGGCTGGTCAGCGAAGGTCAGTGGTCGTGGGCGCAGGGCCTAACTGGTCCCTGTGACGCCTTGGTTCCACTGCTGATGGCCCTTCAGCTGGAGCAGCCACTGCTGCCGCTGCTGCCGCCGCCGCCGCCGCCGAAGATCTAAATATTTTACTGGCTCATGTTCAGGGGGTAACTGCACCACCTGAGCTGTCTTCCCTAATCGTCCATTTTCTGACAAACTTATATACTTTTCTACACTCAAGTTCTATACTCCAATAAAATTATAATAATGATATCAGAGGATAGTCATTATAAATTTAGTATATCACTTAAAACATAAGACATACTGACTAGTGATAATTTCAGTTTTTAAGTCTATCTTTGCAAATGACAAAAATAACAATTCTCATGATATGAATCAGATATTGTCATATAGAATTATAACATTTTGCCATTTAAATTTAAACTGCAAATTCATAGCAAGAAAATATTCCTGTGGTTGAGAAATAAGCAATCTACTTCTGTCACATCTCTGTTGCGTGAGGTATAAATAGGAACAATAAAAACCTCACTTAAATATTAATGGTTAAAGCTGAAAATTACTTGCATGTTTATCTAAAGAAATGATAAAAGTAAATGAGTTGAACCTTGAAATATTTAAAGAAAATTAAATGCATATATTTACTGAGTGAAATATAAATCAAAATTATCACTGAAATTTAAACCTTAAAAAACATATTTGTGGGCCATGGTGGTGCAAGCCTGTAATCCCAGTACTTGGGAGGCAGAGCCAGGTGGATTTCTGAGTTCCAGGCTAGCCTGGTCTACAGGGTGAATTCCAGGACAGCCAGGGCTACACAGAGAAACCCTGTCTCAAAAAAAATAGCCCATATTTAAGGTAAGCAGGAATCACCAGAGTAGAAGATTGCATGGGACACACCCTGCCAGGACTCCAACTGCACCCAGGAGCTCAACAGCACCACAGCAATCTGTACCAGGGGAAAGCACATCACCCAGGGGTGCTGAGATAGGCTTGTAGGCAAAGAGAAGGGACAAGCACCAGCCAGTGACAGCAGGACCAACTAACACCAGAGATAACCAGATGGCAAAAGGCAAATGTAGAAACTTTGTTGTGTTTTCCCTTAGTTCTTCAAGGGCTTCTCCCTGTTTATTTGTGTTCTCCAGTATTTATTTGAGGGAGTTATTTATGTCCTTCTCGATGCCCTCCATGAAGCCCTCCATTAGCCATATGGCCTGTGATTTTAAATCCAAATCTTGCTTTCCTGGTGTGTTGTGAGTATCCAGGACTTGCTGTTGTCGGACCATTGGGTTTGGATGGTGCCATATTGCTTTGATTTCTCTTAACAAACAGGTGAAAGAATTGAACAGAGCCATCCAGGATCTACAGATGGAGGTAGAGACAATAATGAAATCACAAAGGGAAACAACTCAGGGCATACAAAACCTAGGAAAGAAGTCAGGAGTCATAAATCCAAGCATCAACAACATAATACAAGAGATAGAAAAAAAAATCTTAGATTCAGAAGATACCATAGAAAGCATTGATACACCAGTCAAAGAAAATGAAAAATGCAAAAAGTTCCTGACCCAAAACATCCGAGAAATCCACGACAAAGTGAGAAGAGCAATCCTAAGGATTATAAGTATAGAAGAGAATGAAGATTTCCAAACTAAAGGGCTAGGAAATGTCTTCAACATTAAAGAAGAAAACTTCTCTAACCTAAAGTAAGAGATGCCCATGAACATAGAAGAAGCCTGCAGAACTCCAAATAGATTTGATCAGAAAAGAAATGCCTCTTTTCACATAATAATTAAAACACCAAATGTACTAAATAAAGAAACAATATTAAAAGCAGTAAGGAATAAAGTCAAGAAACATATAAAGGTAGACCTATCAGAATTACACCATACTTCTCACCAGACACTATGAAAGCCAGAAGAGCCTGGGCAGATGTTATACAGACCCTAAGGGAACACAAATGCCAACACAGACTGCTATATCCAGCAAATCTCTCAATTATCATAGATGGAGAAACTAAGGTATATCATGACAAAAACAAATTTACACAGTATCTTTCCAAAAATCCAGCAATTCACAGGATAGTGAATGGAACTACACACTAGTAAAAGCTAGAAAATATTGTTCTTTTAATAGGGAGGAATTGTGACTTCCCCCTGCCCACTGCTCTCAAGAATAGCAGCCAGCAACCTGACCACCCACCTCCTGAAGAACAAGAAGAACTGATTTCCAGCCTTCAGGGGAGGGGCTTGGTCTGCCTTTGTTTCTTGGGAGAGAGGCATAATCATTAAAGATGGAGACCTGAACCAAAAGCCATGTGTTTTGTGTCTCTCCCTGTAATTTCTCTTGCAGCCTGTTCCTTACCCATCTTTCCTTCCAGAGAACCCACGATTAAGATGTGTGAGCTGGACTCAACATATGGCGCCAACGTGTCATAACTTGAAACGGAGAGGCAAAATGAGGTATGTTTGTCTCAATTTAGGAGCTCCAAGGAAAAAGAAAGGGAAAAAGTTTATGTATCGGGCACGGTAAGCAACAGGGTATTAATTTAGAGCTAATAATGTCATTTATTTCTAAAGAATGTTGCTGTAGAAGTGTGTAAAGATACAGGCTAGACTGGCTCAGTATGTAGGCCCTGCACTGAGATCAGCTAGGAAATAGAGACAACATGGAACAGGAAATTAATTTAGGCAGGCATTTGTCCGCAGTCTAAGAACTGCACCAGGCAAGAGAAATAGGGCACAAAATAATATAAAACAAAATAAAAACAGTAAAAAGCAAAAAACAAAAAATATTTCTAGAAACATAAAAGAAAAAAGGAAGATGAATTTGGTTACATTACAGGCACGCTTTAATTTCTATGTTGTTTGTCCTGGTGCACCGATTGTATGTCTACATGTACACTTATCTGTCTATGTTTTGTGTGAATGAGTGTTTGTTTCATGTTAAAAATAAAAATTGATTAAAATTCCGTCTGCTGGGGCCTTGAGTCAGCAGGCCACAGGCTAATTCAAAGCTGCATGCAGCAGCTTGGTAGTAGTGGCACATGCCTTTAATCCCAGCACTTGGGAGACAGAGTTCTGGGACTGAGCCCACAGCTCAGTGGGCCATGAGCAGGTGGCGGCAGCGGCTGTGTACTCAATCCTTTCTTTTTTTCTCTATTAAAAGACAAGTAGCCTCCAGTTTTGGAAAAATTCTGGTTTAACTTATAAGATTTGGGTAATTGCTTTGTTCTTGTTTTTAAATTGGTCTTAATGGTATAAGGTTTTACATATCCTGACTATGGAGTTATAAATTTAGAGGCTGGTTTTGGCTAATGGCTTAGAGTTGCAGCCATTTAGACCGCTAAATCTGAGCGTTTGCTTGGGCAAGTAGGGAAGAGGCTGGAGCTGAGTCCCTGCCATGCAGGCCCAGGTCACTTTGATTCAGCTCCGGCTAAAGAGAGTCCAGAACTCTGCTGGCCACGAGCTGTTTGGTTGCCCAGGCAGTGCTGATGGCCCAGGCAGTCAGCTACAAGGAGGCCAGTATTCTGTGGGCCCTAGGCCGATGGCTGCCGGCAGCGGGTGACTTGGCCTTAGCAGGCGGGCAGCCCTGGTCGAGCAAGCCGGCACCGGTTGCTCCAGGCCGGGGGACACATGCTGCCTGCGGGAGGAGAAAAGTGGGGTGGCCCGCGCAACAGCAACGGAGGAACACAAAGCAGCATGGCACAGGCAGGCCTGGGGAAGAGGCTATGACTCTGGACTTGCCAAGTGGCCTCTGGCCATGGCCTAAGGGACTCAGGTTTTTCATGGGACAGTAGAAGGGAAGTGTCTCCCCTGCCCCTTCCTCCCTGCGCGCGATGCCTGGGGCCATGGTTTTCTAAGTCTGTGGTGGAGTGGTGTCTAGAGCTCACTCAACACTAGGCTTGGACTCCCTGCTACTTCTGGCTAGCACAGCTCAGAAGTAGGCCCTCCTTCCTCCTCTTCTGCCTTGGCGCTCTCCCACCAGGTGCGCTCCGGGCCTAGAAAACGTTATGATAGATTCTTACAGATATAATTCAAAATACAATTCAAATATAGCCTTGTCTTGTGGGAGAAGGAGTGTTTTGTCTTTGCTTCTCTAAAAGAAGCTGAGATCTTACATTTTTTAATATATTTTATTTATAGAAATCTCTTTTGTTTTATAAAATATTTGTTTATAAAAAATGTTTTGTTTATAAAAAACAGGCCCTTGCTTATGGGTTTTTAAATTTTTTTAAATAAATAATTTTCAAAGGTTATTAAAATAAGTTAATTGGCTAAGACATCTTTTTAAGTTTGCCACAGGAAAACTATTGATGTGGTTTTAAAATGTTATAGAGATACTTTAAAGAAATGTTTTAAGTGCCTAATAAAACATTTATTCCTTGCTTAAAGCAGCAATCAAATTAATTATTATTAATGGTTGATCTATTACATGGCAAGCCTTTTTAGACAAAATTAATAATTGTTATCCAAAAAATAAGTTGTTGCAATTTACTTTTTATTTCTATATGTACATCCCATAAATTATACATCAACTATGAAACTATAGTTTATATAACGTCTATTCCTTTAAGTTTTCCCTGCTTCCGCACTTGGGTGCTATAGCAGCAATTTTTAAGATGTTAAAAATCAATCTTTTAATAATAGTAAATATATATAAAGCTCATGGTTTACAATTGCTTAAAATTCTATTTTTAATACTGCTAATTCTTAATTTTTACAATTGTTTATACAAATATAATTCAAATTTCAAAGGATATGTTCTCTAAATTACTATCCTTTAGATATTTATATGCTAACCCAAAGGCTGGAGAGATAGCCATGGGTGCTGAGAGCTAGACTCTTATATTTTATGTTTATAAGCCTAGAGAAATAGCTTAGCCATTAAAGGCTAGGTCCTCATTCATGGAGCATGAGAGCTCAAATCCCAGTGACCACATGGTGGCTCACAACCACCTGTGGTGGGATCTAATGCCCTCTTCTGGTGTGTCTGAAGACAACTACAATATACTCATTTATAATTTAATCTTTAAAAAGGTGCCTAGACAGGACCCCTTGGGTCAGGGCACATAAAGTTTGTATCCCAGACGGCTATATAGAGATAGTCGAATATGCAAGCATATTGTTTATATCCATCAAAAAGATGATGGCTTAAAAATAATTTTATATTTTTATATACATCAAATTATAAAGATTTGTTCTTGATGTCCTCAATTTCTATTTCTACCACATAATGGTGTTGATTCTAGAAGATTTAATTAATTTTTACAGATAATTAATACTCATATTTCTAATTTAGAAAATTAAAATATGTACATATAACTATGATTCATTTTTAGGGCATTCTAGTTGCAACTGCTCTAGCAAAAGGCAACTGAGAATGCTATATTTATTTTCTATAGTTACATAGTTATTGGCTATGTTATGGTATATACTTGGTGTTCCAACTTCGATTAGAATAAACATTGGAACTGGCCATTTAATAAATAAAGGCTATTCATTTGAGATATCTTTGAAAATTTGATTCTTTATTATCCTCAAAGATGAGGTAATATAAAACATTTTTTACAAAACAAACTATATATTTAAAAAAAAAAAGAAAAACAGAAGGGAAATGGTAACCCCATGCATATAATTTGAATTATGCACATATATTTTTAAGGCATATATATTTTTAAGACAATTTTAAAATTTAGATGACAAGGAAATCCATGCTAAATATATATGGCTTCCTATCACTAGGCACGCTGGTGCCTAGATGAGATGGAAGAATTCACTTATTGGCATTGCTGTTGTCCTCAAGATAGATTAATAATGTTTCTTAGATATGCATGAGGTTATGTTTCCTAATATGATCTTTATAGCCTCTGCATAAAAATACTCTTGATTTTCATAGATGGCTCTTCTGAAGGGAGAGCTAGATATCTTATTTATAATCACCAAGTGGTTATAGAAACTCCTGGGCTCAGCTCAGTTAGCAGAGCTGACAATGATATTAAATGTTTTTCAACCTATAAATAATATTTTTAATCCTTTTACAATTAGCTTGTATGTTGCAAAATTTGTCCTTTATTGGAAACCTATGGCATGTTTAATTTTAATACGCCATCAAGATCTTTGTTTTCACTATTGTAAGACAATGTCCTAATGCCTTTCCTTATCTCCAGCTCCCCATTTAGGGGTGTATCTATGTGGCCTTATGCCCTATCATTTTTGACAAGTGGATGTAACTAGCTATGCAAAAATTGGAAAAAAGATTTCTTTTCACTTCTCTACATTCAAGAGAAGCCTCTAAATGTAATCAATCATTGTTCACAAGTTTTTATACCAAGGGATTGCCATGGTTAAATGGCGGGACTCGTTAACCAATACATGGAACGGTCCAGACCCTGTTTTATTATGGAAAAAATTTTCGATTTATATTTTCTCTCAAAAAGAATATGGATCCTGATGGCTGCCAGAAAGATTGATATGGTAGGTAAATAGAAACCCTAAATCAGTTGGTAAGTATGACTAATTCAATAATGTTCTTAAGCCTACTTCTCCCATAGTGGGAAGGTAGGCTGCTTTTCCTCTAGCCATTAATTTGCAAGCCAGGTTTTATTCCTGAGCTACTAATTTACAACCAAATTAAATACCATGGGCCCTCCAGAGAAACAGTCCAAGCAGTTTTTCCGTTTAATCTCTTATTTTGTGTTTTAAGCAGATATCTTTCAGATACAACACTCGAAGGTGGGCTGCTACAGCAATGGCTTCCAGGACTCGAAGATGGGTGGCTATGAAGCCAGCCAACTCATATTCACAGGGCATTTACTTTACCAGTGGATCCTCAAAAGGAATACTGCATAGAACTCAGATCTATGCATGTTTGTTAATTAAAACAAACATGGGCATCAGTTAGGAGGTGCGAGGCGAGGCACTGCAAGGGAAAAAGGAAATGTCCTGCTTCTGAGTTTCCCTGAAAGTAAGCCTGGCTGCATAGGGGTCGATGTTGAGAGACTGTCCTTTAAAATAACAAGGCAGTCTATTTCCCCTCCCCTGAAAAGGACATCAATTAATATTTAATGGGGTCGAGGCCTCTGCTTTCCCTCACTGGTCAATACCCATCATCTTTTGACGAATATATTTATCCACTGGTTTTCCTTAAAATAAAAAAAAAAGGAGGAATTGTGACCTCCCCCTGCCCACTGCTCTCAAGAATAGAAAGGAGGAATTGTGACTTCCCCCTGCCCACTGCTCTCAAGAATAGCAGCCAGCAACCTGACCACCCACCTCCTGAAGAACAAGAAGAACCGGTTTCCAGCCTTCAGGGGAGGGGCTTGGTCTGCCTTTGTTTCTTGGGAGAGAGGCATTATGATTAAAGATGGAGATTTGAACCAAAAGCCATGTGTATTGTGTCTCTCCATGTAATTTCTCTTGCAGCCTGTTCCTTACCCATCTGTCCTTCCAGAGAAGCCAGGATTAAGATGTGTGAGCTGGGCTCAACAGAGAAACCAAGGTATTTCATGACAAAAACAAATTTACACGGTATCTTTCCAAAAATCCAGCAATTCACAGGATAGTGAATGGAAAACCCCAACAAATAGAGGGGAACTACACACTAGTAAAAGCTAGAAAATATTCTTCTTTCAACAAACCCAAAAGAGGAAAACCACACAAACATAAAAATTACATAAAAAAATAGCAGGAAGCAACAAACACTATTCCTTAATATTTCTTAACATCAATGGACTCATTCCCAAATAAAAAGACATAGACTAACAGACAGGATATGTAAACAAGACCCAACATTTTGCTGCATACAGAAAACACATGTCAGTGTCCAAGACAAACACTACCTCAGAGTAAAAGGCGGGAAAACTATTTTCCAAGCAAATAATCCCAGGAAACAAACTGGAATAGCCATTTTAATATCCAATAAAATAGACTTTCAACCAAAAGACATCAAAAAAGACACAGAAGGACATCTTATACACATCAAAGGAAAAATCTTCCAGAAAGAACTCTCAATTCTAAACATCTATGCTCCAAATTCAAGGGCACCCTCATTCGTAAAGGAAACTTTAACAAAGCTTAAAGCACACATTGTACACCACACAATAATTATGGGTTACTTCAACACCCCACTATCATCAATGGACAAATCAGGGAAACACAATCTGAGCAGAAACACAGTGAAACTAACAGAAGTTTTTAAACAAATGGATTTAATAGGTATCTACAGAACATTTTATCCTAAATGACAAAATTATACCTGCTTCTCAGCAACTTATGGTACCTTCTACAAAATTTACCATATAATTGGTCAGAAAACAGACCTCAACAGATATGAGAAGATTGAACTAATTCCATGCCTCCTATCAGATCATTATAGAGTAAAGGTAGTCTTCAATAGCAATAAAAAACCCCAGAAAGCCCACATACATATGGAAACTGAACACTTGTTCTATTCAATTCTTGCCCAAGGAAGAAATAAGGAAAGAAATCCAAACCTTTTTTAGAATTTAATGAAAATGAAGGTACAACATACCCAAATTTTTGTGACACAATGAAAGCAGTGCTAAGAGGAAACTCAGCTCTGATTGACTCCAAAAAGAAGGTGGAGAGAGCATACTCTAGCAGCTTAACAGCACAAGAGAAGTAGAAGGCAGGAAATCATCAAATTCAGGGCTGAAATCAACAAAGTAGAAACAGAAAGAAATTTACAAAAAATCAACAAAACCAGCAGCTGGTTCTTTGAGAAAATCAACAAGATATATAAATGTTTAGCTATATTAACCTGAGGGCACAGAGACAGTATCCAAATTAACAAAATCAGAAATGAAAAGGGAAAAATAACAACAGAAACTGAGAAAATACAAAAAATTATCAGATCCTACTAGATACTCGACACAACTGGAAAATCTGGATAAAATGGAAAATTTCCTAGACAGATACCATCTACCATAGTTTAATCACGATCATGATGACCATCTAAATCGCCCCATAACCCCTAAAGAAATAGAAGTGGTCATTGATAGTCTCCCAACCAAAAAAGCACAGGACCAGATGGTTTTACTGCAGAATTCTATCAGACCTTCAAAGAAGACCTAACATCAATACTCTTCAAATTTTCCACAAAATAGAAACAGAAGGAACACTACCCAATTCATTCTATGAAGCCACAACTTTGCTGAAAAAAAAAAAAAAAAACACACAAAGATCCAACAAGGAAAGAGAACGTTAGACCAATTTCCCTTATGAATATCGATGCAAAAATCACTCAATAAAATTTTTATCAACCGAATCCAAGAACACATCAAAATGATCATTCACCATGATCAAGTAGGCTTCATCTAAGAGATGCAGGGATGACTGGGTCATAGAAAGTCTTCCAACCAAAAAAAGGACAGGACCAGATGGTTTCAGTGCAGAATTCTATCAGACCTTCAAAGAAGACCTAACACCAATACTCTTCAAACTATTCCACAAAATAGAAACAGAAGGAACACTACCCAATTCCTTCTATGAAGCCACAATTATGCTGATACCAAAACCACACAAAGATCCAACAAAGAAAGAGAACTTCAGACAAATTTCCCTTATGAACATCGATGCAAAAATACTCAATAAAATTCTTGCCAACCAAATCCAAGAACACATCAAAACGATCATCCACCATGATCAAAAATTAAAAATTTACATTTTTTATATTATAATAAGGGAGAAAAATAGAAAATGACCAACTCTATTGTCCAGGTCAAGGAGATAGAAGGCAATTGAATAAGCCTATGAAAACTTGAATAAATGAAATAATCTAGCAAAATAAATTAAGAAAAGAAAAATGCATGACACCAGATTAATTAATCTAAATTTGGTGTTTAAGAATTGAAACTGGTCTCAGGAAGCCTGCTTGAACCCAAGATATACAACTCCACATCCTTCCCAGGAGGACTGATCTAACTCAGGAAAACCAGTCTAGCCAACAACAGAAACAAAATGACAAAAGTAATTGCAAGAACATAATCAATATAAGTAATGGCACAATCAGAACACAGCTCTCCTATTACAGCAAGCCCTGGATATCCTAACACTTCTAAAGAGCAAGACAATGACTTTAAATCCCATTTCATCAAGACAATAAATCCATTAAAATAGGGCATATATAACTCCCTTAAAGAAATACATGAAAACACAAATAGGCAGAAGCCCTTAAGAGGAAACAAATAAACCCCTTAAAGAAATTCAGGAGACAGGGCTCCATACATAGGTAGCACAGGGAGATATTTAACCTTCCAGGAATGCAGATAGGCTTGGGAGTGCGGGTAGGACCACCCCCACAGAGGACCCCACCCAGGACCATTAGGCAGGAGTTTTTCAGTTTTTGTCTCCTGCTAGAGATCATCTTCTGCCACAGGTCTCTGTACCCTGGTGGCACACGGAGATAGCCAGCCTCACAGGAGTGGGAACAGGCATAGGATCGGAGGTAGTCCCACCTCTACTTCTTAGAGGAACACACCTGAAACCCTGAGGAAAAAAGAACCCAGGAGCAGCCTGGGACAGGAGTCTTCTGATTTTACTGTGTGTTCAAACCTGATCCTGGGCTGTACTGGCTAGTTTTGTGTGTCAACTTGACACATGCTGGAGTTATCACAAGAAAGGAGCTTCAGTTTGGGAAGTGCCTCCTTGAGATCCAGCTGTGGGGCATTTTCTCAATTAGTGATCAAGTGGGGAGGGCCTCTTGTGGGTGGTACCACCTTCGGGATTGTAATCTTAGGTTCTATAAGAAAGCAGGCTGAGCAAGCCAGTGGAAGCAAGCCAGTAAGGAACATCCCTCCATGGCCTCTGCATCAGCTCCGGCTTCCTGACCTGCTTGAGCTCCAGTCCTGACTTCCTTTAGTGATGAACTGCAATGTGGAACTGTATGCTCAATAAACTCTTTCCTCCCCTACGTCCTTCTTGGTCATGATGTTTGTGCAGGAATAGAAACCCTGACTAAGATAAATGTAAGAACACCACTTCTGTTCAAATTCCTGGTCCAAGAGGGTCCTGTTCAAAGCCAACATTACAAAGAAACCAAGGATCAGCCAGGGACAGGATTCTTCTGGTTTCTATATGCACACCTGAGCTGACACTTTACCACAACTCTCTATACATAAATTCTTCCCAGAGAGAACTGGTCTCCAAGGAGTACTGATATACAGGCTTGCAGGACAGATAAGCCACAGTCAGAGACTGCAAGACCAGCTAATACCAGAGATAACCAGATGGTGAAAGGCAAGAATAAGAACAAAAGCAACAGAAACCAAGTCTGCTTGGCATGATCAAAACACAGGTCTCCCACCACAGCAAGTCCTGGATATTACAACACACCCAAAAAACAAGATTTGTATTTAAAAATCACATCTCATGATGCTGATAGAGGATTTCAAGAAGCACATAAATAACTCCCTTAAAGAAATACAGGAGAATACAGGTAAATAGGTAGAAGCCCTTAAAAAGGAAACACAAAAATCCCTTAAAGAATTACAAAAAAAAAAAAAAAAAACACAAACAAATGAAGGAACTGAACAAAACAATCCAGGATCTAAAACTGGAAATAGAAACAATAAAGAAATCACAAAGGGAGACAACTATGGAGATAGAAAACCTTGGAAATAATTCAGGAGTCATAGATGCAAGCATCAAAAACAGAATACAATAGATAGAAGAGAGAATCTAAGGCACAGGAGATACTATAGAAAACATTGACTCAATGGTCAAAGAAAATGCAAAATGCAAAAAGCTTGTAACCCAAAACATCCAGGAAGTCCAGGACATAATGAGAAGACCAAACATAAGGATTATATGCATAGAAGAGAGGAAAGATTTCCAACTTCATGGGCCAGTAAATATCTTCTACAAAATCATAGAAGAAAACTTTCCTAACCTAAAGGAAGAGGTACTCATGAACATAAAAGAAGGCTACAGAACTGCAAATAGACTGGACCAGAAGAGAAATTCCTCCTGTCACATAATAATAAAAACACCAAATGCAACAAACAAAGAAAGAATACTAAAAGAAGTAAGGGGAAAAGGTCAAGTAACAAAAAAAGGCAGACCTATCAGAATTACACCAGATTCTCACCAGAGACCATGAAAGTTAGAAGATCCTCAGTAGATCTCATACAGACCATAAGAGAACACATAGTCTTCTATGCTTAACAAAACTCTCAAATACCATAGATGTAAAAACCAAGATATTCCATGATAAAAACAAATTTACACAATATCTTTCGACAAATCCAGTTCTACAAAAGATAATAGATGGAAAATGCCAACACAGGGAAGGAAACTACATGCTAAACAGAGCAATCTTCTTTCAAAAAATCAAGAAAAAGATAACAACACAAACATAAAAATAATATCAAAAATTACATGGAGAAACTTAAGAAAGATATTTCATAATATCTGTTAACATCAATGGACTCAATTTCCCAATAAAAACGACATAGATTCACAGGCTGGGTAGGTAAACAGGATCCAGCATTTTGCTGCATACACTAAATGCACCTCAGTGTCAGAGATAAACACTACCTCAGAGTAAGAGGTTGGAAAATAATTTCCCAAGAAAATAGTCACAGCAAACAAGCTGGAGTAGCCATTCTAATATTGGATAAAATCAACTTCCCACTAAATGTCATCAAACAATATAAGGAAGGACACTTCATACTCATGAAAGGAAAAATCTACCAAGAACTCTCAATTCTGAACATCTGTGCTCTAAATGCAAGGCCATCCACATTCATAAAAGTAAGTTTAATAAAGGTCAAAGCACATGTTACACCTCATCCAATAATTGTGGGGGACTTCAACACCCAACTTTCATGAATAGGCAGATCAGGGAAACACAAACTAAACAGACACAGTGAAAATAACAGAAGTTATGGAACAAATGAATTTATCAGATATCTGTAGAACATTTAATCCTAAATCAAAAGAATATACCTTCTTCTCAGAACCTCATGGTACCTTCTGAAAAATTAACCATATAATTGGTCACAAAGCAGACCTCAACTGATATAAGAAAACAGAAATAATCCCATGTCTCCTATCAGATCACTATGGAATTAGGCTGGTCTTTAGTAGCAACAAATACAAGAGGAAACCTACATATACGTAGAAGCTGAACAATGCTCTACTCAATGATACTTTGTTCAAGAAAGAAATAAGGAAAGAAATCAAAGACATTTCAGAATTTAATGAAAATGAAGCCACAACATACCGAAATTGATGGCGCACAATGAAAGCAGTGCTGAGAAAAAAACTCACAGCTCTGAGTGCCTATAAAAAGAAACTAGAGAGAACATACACTAGCAGCTTAACAGGACACCTGAAAGTTCTAGAACAAAAAGAATCTAATATATCCAAGAGAAGTAGATGCCAAGAAATAATCAAACTCAGGGCTTAAAACAACCAAATTAAAAAAAAAAAAAAACCTGCAGAAAATCAACAAAACCAGGAGCTGATTCTTTGAAAAAATCAAAAAGAGAGTTAAACCCTTAGCCAACCTAACCAGAGGCCACAAAGACAGTATCCAAATTAACAAAATCAGAAATGAAAATGGAGATACAACAATGAAACTGAGGAAATTAAAAAAAATCATCAGATCCTACTATAAAAGTGTGTACACAACACAACTGGAAAATCTGCATGAAATGGAAAATTTTCTAGAAATATGCCAAATGCCAATGTTAAATCAGAATCAGATCCTCTAAACACTCCCATAATCCGAAAAGAAATAGAAGAAGTCATTGAAAGTCTCCAATAAAAAAAGCCCAGGACCAGATGGTTTTAGTGAAGAATACTATTAAACCTTCGGAGAAACCCTAATATCAATATTCCTCAAATTATTCCACAAAAGAGAAACAGAATGAAACCTACCCATCTTGTTCCATGAAGCCACAATTACACTGATACGAAAGCTATGAAAAAATCCAACAAAGAATGAGAACATCAGACAAATTTCCCTTATGTATGTTGATGTAAAAATATTCAATAAAATTCTTGCCAATTGAATTTAAGAACACATCAAAATGATCATTCAAACCAATCAGGTAAGCTTCATCCCTGGGATGCAGGAATGGTTCTATATACAGAAATCCATCAACCTTATCCAATACATAAACAAGCTCAAAGAAAAAAATCACATGGTCATTTCATTAGATGCTGAAAATTCATTTGACAAAATTCAGCATCCTGTCAGGTTAAAAGTCTTGGAAAGATCAGGCTTTCAAGGCCCATACCTAAACATAGCAAAAGCAATCTAGAGAAAACCAGTAGCCAACATAAAACTAAATGGAGAGAAACTTGAAGCAATCCCACTGAAATCAGGGATTCCACATGGATGACTTCTATTTACATATCTATTCAATATAGTACTTAAAGTTCTAGCTAGAGCAATTAAACGGCAAACGGAAGTCAAAGGGATACAAATTGGAAAGGAAGAAGTCAAATTATCACTATTTGCAAATGATATGATAGTATACTTAAGCAACACAAAAATTCCACCAGAGAAATCCTACAGCTGATAAAAAAATTCAGAAAAGTGGTTTCATAAAATATTAAGTCAAATAAATCAGTAGCCTTCATGTACTCAAGGATAAAAAAGGCTGAGAAAGAAATAAGAAAAATGACACCCTTCAAAACAGTCACAAACAATACAAAGTATCTTGGTGTGACTCTAACCAAACAAGTGGAAGATCAGTATATCAAGAACTTCAAGACTCTGAAGAAAGAAATTAAAGAAGACCTCAAAAGATGAAAAGATCTCCAATGCTCATGGATTGGTAGGTTTGATATAGTAAAAATGGTCATCTTGCCTAAAGCAATATACAGATTCAATGCAATCCCCATCAAAATCCCAACTCAATTCTTCATAGAGTTAGAAAGATCAATTCTCAAATGCATCAGGAATAACAACAACAAAAAAAAACCCTGATAGCTAAAATTATTCTCAATACTAAAAGAACTTCTGGTGGAATCAGTATCCTAGACATCAAGCAGTTCTACAGAGCGACAATGTTAAAAACTGCATGGTATTGGTACAGTGACAGGCAGGTAAACCAACAGAGTAGAATTGAATAGAATTCATATGTAGACATGAATCCACATAACTGTGGTAACTAGATCTTTGAGAAAGAAGCTAAAACCATCCAGTAGAAAAAGTCTTTTCAACAAATTTTGCTAGTTCAACTGGAAGTTAGCTTGCAGTAGAATACAAATTGATCCAGTCCTATCTCCTTGTATAAAGCTCAAGTACAAGTCGATCAAGTACTTCCACATAAAAACCAAGCACCCTGAAACTTATAGAAAAGAAATTCTGGAAGAACCTTGAGCACATTGGCACAGGGGAAATTTTCCTGAACAGAACACAAATAGCTTATGCTCTAAGATCAAGCCTTGACAAATCGGACCTCATAAAATTACAGTTTCTGTAAGGCAAAGGCCACTGTCAATAGGACAACACATCAGTCATCAAATTCAGAATAGGCCTTTACAAATCCTCCATCTGATAGAGGGCTAATATCCAGAATGGACGTGTAGTCAGGTTCCATTAATTTGCTGCATACAAGGAATAAACCTCAACAATAAAGATACATACTACCTCAGAGTAAAGGTCTGAAGAAAGGTTTTCCAAGAAAACAGATCCATGAAACCATTTAAAGTACCCATTCTAATATCTAATAAAATAGATTTCATTCAAAAGTTACCAAAAGGGATGGGGAAGAACACTTCATACACATCAAAGAAGAAATCCACCAAATGACCTCTCAGTTTTGAATATCTATGCCCTAAATGCAAGGGATGCCACATTCATAAAGTATACTTTACTAAAGCTCAAAACATTTATTGAACTCCTCACAATAATACTGAGTGACTTCAACTCTCTAACCAATGGACAGCTCATTAAAATAAAAACTAACCACAGAACAATAAAATTAACAGATGTTGGAGCAGACATGATGCTATATATATATATATGTGTGTGTGTGTGTGTGTACATATATATATATATGAAATTAGTTATATTTTATTAGGATATTGTTTGCAGAAAACACTCATCAGGGAGCAAAAAAGGTAAGGCAGGGTATAAATGAAATAAGAAATCCAAGGTGATTCCCTCTCCAAAGGGCTGACTGTGTGGCCTTTTTGGAATGTAGCAACTTGGAAGAAAGCCAGGCATGCCTGCCCAAGGCATACTTGTTTCCTTTGCCTTCTTCCTTTGGCTGCCTACATGTGTGCCTGCTTCATTAGGATAGTGTCCTGATGATATGCTTTCTTGACCCAGGCCAGAGGCATTGATGTGCAGCAGGTCTCCTTAGTCATCAATTATGACCTTCCCACCAACAGGGAAAACTACATTCACACAATCAGTCGAGGTGGTCAGTTTGGCCTTAAGGGTGTGACTATTAACATGGTGACAGAAGAAAACAAGAGGACTCATTGAGACTTTCTACAACACATCCATTGAAGAGATGCACCTCAATGTGGCTGACCTAATTTGAGGCGCTGTCCTGCTACCTAGTCAGAACCCAGGGGTCAGTCCTGGGGGAGGGCCGAGGAACAGCTGGAGCAGGGAGGGAAGGGAGCCAAGGGATGGACATCTAGTTTTTTGTTTTGGTTTGTTTTTTTTTTTTTTCTCTTCTCTCTCTCTCTTTGAATAAATGTCACTTTTTGAGGCAAAAAAAATAATAAGAAGACATAGTATCACACAAACTTTATCTTTCTTCCTAACAAAAAAACAAATAAACACACAGCAAAAATATTGTTTTTTTCTATGACATTTTCATATATATGAATAAGAAGCATTCTGTTTATTATAATGGATCTCTATTCTTTCTCCCATCTCTATCACTTAACCTAATTCCTGCAAATCTTTCTTCCATATCTACATATCCATGACTCTTCTTTTTTGGGGGGGAGGGGACATATTCAGTTTAATAAGAATGATTTGTTTGACCACAGGTTTAGAACTATTCATTTTGCTTAATGTGCTTCTCAGTGGGATACACAGCTGAAAACAATTCCTGCCCTTTCTGACAATTTGTTAGAAGCCAGTAGTTCATCAGGAATGGTAGGATCCTGTAAATTTCTGTCAATCTATGACTGTATGTTGATAGGTACTGTCCTGTGAGCACCCATTGAAGGTAACCATATCTACCTTAGTGTCGTGACACCATTAGCTGTGCCATGTCCATAAAACAGCATTTCAGAATATGTCTTCCAACTTTGTATATTCTATATTCTCTCTGTCTCCTCTTTCATTATGTCCCCTGAATTTTGAAGGGACTGGCATATGTCCAGTTTAGTAGAACTGGACACTCACCAATCATTTATGCTTTGCTTTTTCACTAGTGTTCACACTAAATAAAGGCTTCTGATTGAAACTGGATTTTATATATGGATATACAAAATATTTAGAGGAGAGTTTGTCACTATTCCAGTCTTAATAGTAGTATTATGTTCACATGTATGGTTTAAGACTTCACCATCAATAAGTTGCTAACTGGATTTCTGTGCCGAGTATGAGTTCTATCTTATAAAATGGGCCACAAACCATTCAGAGAGAGATTAATGTTGTGTGACACAATTCCCAGAAATACTCACTTCAAATAGACTATAGATCACTTGAAAATATAAAGTCAAACTTTCTGGATCAATGAATCTATTGGGGTGAATTGAAGAAGTGTGATTGATGGTCTAGAGTAGCATGGGTGACTCAAAACCTGGAGAATCACCAAAAGCACACAACATTACAAGGTATGAAGAAAGCGGGGACATTGAGACTCTGATGGACTTTCAGGATGTGGGGTAAGTCAAAAGATTCTTTTCTTCTCTCTAGTCATAACTGCTTATAGATTCTTAGAGAGGGAGCGGCTTTCTGAATGCCATGCAATTTTAGAGACTTACTGAGACTTGTAAGTCTCTCTTTCAAACATTCCAACTTTAAGTATCTTCCCTCCTGGATATAATGCTTCAGTTATGAGGATATGGCTGCACAATAGTTGGTAACTCCTATAGTATTTAGGTAATAAGTACATATTTATTAACAAAATGGTATTATAGATCATGGAGTTTACAAATAGGTAAAGTCCTTGAAGCTTTTTCTCCCCCAGCCAGTCAGAAATGACCTTCCAGCACTGTGAAAATTAGGCATAAGGAAGGAAACATCTAGATTTCTTCTAATCCATTTCAACATATCCTGTAATAATAGTATGTTCCATCTTCAGCAACAGGATTTTATCCTCTTCCTGTATTCAGAAATCAAGATAGATGCCATGAGGCTATGTAATTTAGAGAATTTATGACCCTAACTCTCTAAGAATGTATAAGGAATTACCTCATAGCTGAGTGCGACCTTATTCTAATCTTAGAGGGATATTAAGAATGCAAATTTGAGCCAGGCAGTGGTGGTACATGCCTTTAATCCCAGCACTTGGGAGGCAGAGGCAGGCAGATTTCTAAGTTCAAGGCCAGCATGCTCTACAGAGTGAATTCCAGGATATCCAGAGCTATACAGAGAAACCTTGTCTTAGAAAACAACAACAACAACAACAAAAAGAATGCAAATTTGATTACAGAGTTATGCAAAATCCTGGGAACAACAAAAAGGAACTTTTGTAATACTGTGGTATAAGTTAATGTTGTTCTTTGTAAATATGTAACCCATAAACCTCTGCTGGTTTGGACTTCAATGTTTCTAGGCTAATCTTCTGTTATTTCTGTTGGTAAGTCCTTTTGGCATCACAGGTTCTTTTTGAGAAAATTAATCACTAGGTCATTGGTAATGTCAGTTTCAAAAGACAAAGAATATATAGCAAAGATAAAATATGTGAAATATATAACTTTACATAAATGTAAATGTAATGAAGAATAAAATGCTAGGCTGATATTTCTGATTTTCTTCATAGCTTACACCTTTACATTTATATTTAATCTACTGGACTTTGTGTCAATGTAGTGACTTTTATATATAAATAATGTCACCAAACACACAAGAATATTTTGGAGTAACAAATATTGAGAATTCTAAGAATGCTTTAGAGTTGGATCTAATTATGTCACTTTTAGTATCACTTGCCTTAATTTTTTAAGTCATCAAAATAATTTAAAATATTCAAATGGATCTTAAATATAAATGATATCTTCTAAAGCTAGAAATATTATGCACTCAAACAGTTTTTAAAATATATTTGGAACATTAAACATGAAATAAGTAGAAAATAATCTCTTATGTAATCTTCTCTGAAAGGAAATTGTAAAAAGTTACTGATTACACAGAAACCGTTCTATCTCCAAGGAAAAATACTCAGAGTAACTGTGGCTTTGTAGAATAAATTGAGTATTATTCCTTCTGTTACTATTTTGTGGAATAGTTTGAATAATATTCATATTAGGTCTTCTTTGAAGGACTGAAAGAATTCTGCACTAATACCTGGTCCTGTGCTTTCGATGATGGCTTCTATTTCCTTAGGGGTTATGGGACTATTTAGATGGTCTATCTGATCCTGATTTAATTTTGATATTTGTTATCTGTCTAGAAAATTGTTCATTTCATCCAGATTTTCCAGTTGTGTTGAGTATAGCCTTTTGTAGTAGGATCTGATGAGTTTTTTAAAATTCCTTCCGGTTCTGTTCTCCCTTTTCATTTTCGATTTTGTTAATTTGGATATTGTCTCTGTGTCCTCTGGTTAGTCAGGCTAAAGGTTTATCTATTTTTTTTAATTTTCTCAAAGAACCATCTCCTGGTTTTGTAGAGTCTGTGTATAGTTCTTTTAGTTTACACTTGTTTGACTTCAGCCCTGAGTTTAAATATTCCCTGCAGACCACTCCTCTTGTTTGTATTTTATTCTTTTTGTTCTAGAGCTTTCAGGTGTGCTGTTAAACCATTCATGTATTCTCTCTCCAATTTCTTTTTGAAGGCACAAAAAGCTGAGTTTTCTTTTCTCTTGGCACTGGTTTCATTTTGTCACATAAGTTTGGGTATGTTTTGCCTTCATTTTCATTAAATTCTAAAAAATCTTTTATTTCTTTATTTCTTCCCTGAACAAGTTATCATTGAGTAGAGCATTGTTCAACTTTCATGTGTATGTAGGCTTCCTGTTGTTTTTGTTGCTATTGAACACCAGCCTTAATCCTTAGTGATCTCATAGGATTCATGGGATTACTTAAGTCTTATATCTGTTGAGGCCTGTTTTGTGACCAATAATATGATCAATTATGGAGAAGGTACCATGAAGTGCTGTGAAGAAGCTATATCCTTTTGTTTTAGGATGAAATGCTCTACAGATGTCAGTTAAATCCATTTGGTCCATAACATCTGTTCATTTCACTATGTCTCTGTTTAGTCTGTGTTTCCTTAATTTTTCTATTGGTGATAGTTGGGTGTTGAAGTCTCCCACTATTGTCATGGGAGGTACAATGCGTGCTTTGAGCTTAAGTAGAGTTTCTTTATGAGTTTCGGTGCCCTTGCATTTGGAGCATAGATGTTCAGAGTTGAGAATTCTTCTTAGTAGATTTTTCCTTTTAGAGTCCTTCCTTATACTTTTTGATAACTGTAGGTCAATAGTTGATTACATTCGATATTAGAATGATTACTCCAGCTTATTTCTTGGGACCAGGCACTTGGAAAACTACTATTCCAGTCCTTTACTCTGAGGTAGTGTCTATCTTTGATATTGAAGTGCATTTTCTGTATGTAGCAAAATGCTGGGTCTTGTTTATGTATCCAGTTTGTTAGTCTATTTCTTTTTGTTGCATAATTGAGTCCATTGATGCTAAGAAATGGTGATTGTTTCTTCCTGTTATTTTTATTTTAGTGTGAGTATCTTCCTTTGGGTTTGTTGAAAGATTGCTTTCTTGCTTTTTTCAGGGTATAGTTTCCTTCTTTGTGTTGGAGTTTTCTTACTATTTTCCTTTATATTACTAAATTTCTCAAAAGATATTGTATAAATTTGTTTTTTTAATGGATTATCTTGTTTTTCCCTCTATGGTAATTGATAGTTTTCCGGGTATAGAAGCCTGGGCTGGTGTTGGTGTTCCCTAAGGTCTATATAACATCTGCTCAGGATCTTCTAGCTTTCATAGTCTCTGTTGACGAGTCTGGTATAATTCTGATAGGTCTGCCTTTATATGTTGCTTGAAGTTTTTCCATTACTGCTTTTAATATTTTTCTTCGTTTTGTGCATTTGGTGTTTTGACCATTATGGAATCCAGGTGATTTCTTGCCTGGTTCAGTATATTTGCAGTTCTGTAGGCCTCGTGTATGTTTATGGGCATCTCTTTCTTTAGGTTAGGAAGCTTTCTCCTAGAATTTTGTTGAAAATATTTACTGGTCCTTTAAGGTGGGAATCTTAATTCTCTTCTATACCTATTAGCCTTAAGTTTGGTCTCCTCATTTTGTCTTGTATTTCCTGGATGTTTTGGATTAGAGGCTTTTTGCATTTTGCATTTTCTTTAACTGTTGTGTCAATGATTTCTATGGTATCTCTGCCCCTGAAATTATCTCTTCTATCTCTTGTATTCTGTTGGTGATGCTTTCATCTATGACTCTTGATCTCTTTCCTTGGTTTTCTATCTCCAGTTTTGTCTCCCTTTTTGTTTTCTTTATTGTTTAGATTTCCATTTTTATATCCTGGATGGATTTATTCAATTCCTTCACCTGTTTTGTGTGTGTGTGTGTATGTGTGTGTGTGTGTGTGTGTGTGTGTGTGTGTGGTTTTCCCATAATTCTTTAATGCATTTTTGTGTTTCCTCTTTAATGGCTTCTACCTGTTTACCTGTGTTCTCCTGTATTTCTTTAACAAAGTTATTTACATACTTCTTAATGTACTCTATCATCATCATGAGATGTGATTTTAGTCTTTCTTTTCTGGTGTGTTGGGGTATCCAGGGCTTGCTGTAATGGGGCAACTGTGTTCTGATGATGCTATGTAGCCTTTGTTTCTGTTGCTTATGTTCTTGACCTTGCCTCTAGCCATCTGGTTACCTCTGATGTTAGCTTGTCTTGCTGTCTCTGATTGTGGCTTATCCCTCCTACACACCTGTGTGTCTGTAGTCATGTGGGACCATTTCTCTCTGGGATGAATTTGGGCATGGAGATATGTGGCACAGGATCAACACTGTAGTGCAGTTTGAAATCAAAGAATTCTTTTCCTGGCTGCTCCTTGGATCTTTTGTCCTGGTATGTCTTGGTGGGTCCCTCTTGAGCCAGGAATTTGAAAAGTGGTGTTACTTGTATTTACAGGTATGTTGGCACTCCTGGTGGTATTTGGGTATGGAGCACTGTAGTATAGGATCAGCTCTGAGTGAAATAGAAACTAAAAGGTTCCTGTCATAGTCTGCTCCTAGGTTCCTGATTCCAGAGGGCTCTGGGCAGTTCCTTCAGAGCAGAAATGGTGTACTTATCTGTGTCACTGGATTTTCTGCACTCTTTGGAGACCATCTTTCTCCTCTTGGTATTTGGGTATGGAGGGCTGTGGCACAGGAATAGCTCTAGTTGCATATGGAACCTGGAAGAGTGAGCTATGTATTTCTTAAAGTAAAATCATCCATAATTTGCTTTATGTTTCTGAAATTAAGCATAATGCATTTACAGAGGGTATAGGTCAAACATAGATTTGAATGATTAAATGTATGAAAGCACTCTCCAGGGAGAATGTACACACCTGATATCTGTCTAAGCAAAATAAATAAGATTGACCATTTTCCCACAGTATTCAATACAAAGTTTACAAAAGAACAAATTTACAAAATCATTCAATTTGAAAAGATTTTTAAACTATTTTTTATAGTTCATTGCACTTTTTAAATATATGTGCAACAATAAAACGTAGTATACTTATGTTTTAACTAAATAAAATTCAGTAGCATATACAGGATCAGGGATACAGGGAGTTTCATTATTATTTCTAATGAAGAAATATTAATAATTATAATAAATAATATTTCTAAATGAAGATTATTGATGCCACTCAGTATTTCAACTAGGTATTTTTTTTAATCAGTTTCACTTAATTTATTTTCTTATGGAGATTTTCTTCTCAGGCTGGCTGTGCTCATTGCAACCAGATATCTGAGAGTAATTCTTAAGACAACAGGACAATGTATTTCATTATTGAAATCAAACAGGAAATGGAGGTCTGTCTACCAAAGATAGGATTTTCCCTTTACTTGATCATCTCTGTTAGTCCACATGGCAAACATAATAGCAAATCAAATAATTTTAGACAATGTCAGGATCTATCCAATGATTGGGACTAAGTGAAACTAAAGCTCACTTCAATTAAATATGTTGGACAAAATTGAAGAGTCAGCAGATACTACAACAGTGATAAATGTAACCAACATAGGCTCCTATAGTATGTAATACATAGTAAGTATTCAACAAAAAATGGTTTTATGTAATTTCTGTCAGGTATCTCTTAAATACTAAGGGGATTACTTGAAAGATGGCAAAAAAACTTAAGAGAATTAGGAGCTTTCCAAAGTGCCCAGATTTTATTCCCAGAATATTTAGGGGTGTTCACAATGATCTGTAATTATAGTTCTAGAAGAGCTGATGATTTCTTTTAAACTGTGCTGTAATTTGGTACAAAATGGTGCACATACAAAGGCAAAAACCCATGCATACAAAAGAAAACACAACAAAAACTACACTAAAACTCACAAGCAAAATCATACTATTCTCACAGGCGTTTTGATTCAAAAACAAAATGATCATTAGTGAAACAAAATACCGTATATAAATGTTAGACACACAAAATCTTATTTAAAAGTTGTTGAACTTGCACATCTAGTAATACCCCATATATAAATATACAGCTGGAGCAGGAAAAGATTTCAGCTGGCAAAAGAGCTACTTCAACATGTAAAGACAGTCACAATCAAACCTGAGGACCTTTCTTTCATTATCAGAAATCACATAGTGGAAACATTAAACCAACTGGCCTCCATACAATCTCTGAAGCACACTCCTATTCACCAGCACACAAACATGCATATATTATGAGTATGAAGTAAATAAATTAAGGTGGGTGAGTTGGGACAGCAACTTTGAATAGGTACTGTTCTACAGCTATTGTGAGCAATTTTAAGGTTTCCTTCACATATACAAGGTGGTCTATAAACTCCTGCAGCTCCAGATCCAGTGGATTGATTGGACAGCCTCGTCTGGCCTCTTCAGGCAAGAGCATTAAGTTGAATGGATGTATTCACACAGAAACAACTATATATATATACACAATTTAAATAATATATATCTTAAAATAAACTTAAAAAATGTTTTGAAGAAGCATAAAAAAAAGTTGGGTGCTTTAGTACTTCCCAAATGCAACATGTCTTTTCCTCTGCTTATCTACTATCCACCAGCAATGAAACATGATTTTGGTAGAACTTTCTAATTTGTTTTATAAATCAGTGATTTAAACCAATGTTACATCTATCTAACTGCATTAAAAATTGGTATTTGTTTTAAATATTATGCTACAGATAATAAAGTTTTGAACTCACTCATATGCTATAGAAATGCTAGGAAATTTTATATGCTTCTAAGAATGCTTATAATACCACATCATTGCTCAACATCCATTTCCCTAAAGTTTTGTACTGATTTACTCTGAAATCATTAAGAGAAGAGTAGTCATTAGTTAGATTGTACTTTTATTTTCTCCATATAATTGCTTAAATGTGTCACTTAAGATTTGCTTAAGGGTAAGATCAAATGAAGTCATTTTTTTCTCCAGTTTTCCTGATGACCCAAGTCTAAAAACTTCAAAACTATGTAAATGCACTATTTATAACAAATTATTTTAGGCAAGCACCTTCTGAATGAGATGCAATGAGTTTCAGCCTTTAGGAATCTTGAGCTATTAGGAAGTCTGGCATAGCACTAATAAAATACAAGCACTTATAGTCAAATCTTATTTCTGATTCTGCTAAATGAGAATGTACAACTTAACATAATAGGCAATTTGGCATATAAATGTGTCCCATAAAAGCAAGATGCTGGCAGTTCCAAACAATAAATGTTAACCTTCGGGCAAGTTGTTATTGAGGTGTTAAAGGCCCCTAAAATCTTAATGAACTCGTTTATACTAAGAATTTCCTATGGTAAGTATGTTGCCTAGCCTAATACACTCTATACTTCTCAGGCCCGACTACTAAGGAGACACTCAATAAATGTAGGCCTGAAAAACAGGCCTTTTCTTTGACTTTTTTTTTTTATAAGTTTAGATTTGATCTTTTTTTTTTCTGAACTTTAATGATTTTTTTCTCCTTGTTCTTTGCAATATCCTTGCAAGTATATAATGGTGGCTGTCTAGTCTTTAAAATCAAGGGGAAGAATTAAGTGACCTTTTAGACTATATGAGCTAATTTCAGTAAATGTAAGCATATCTTCACATTTTCATAATACAACTACTATCCAATATAATGATGGTTTTCCATTTAATTTCGTTAAGGAAATAGAGATCTTGGTTACACTTACCTACAGGACCCCTGGTTTTACCACATTTTTGCAGAAGGAAAACTCTTCACAGCTGGCTTAATTGCAGGATAAGCCAGTTGAAAATACATTAAAGAAATTCTATTATTAAGTTAAGTAAATCTGCAGAGGAAATCATACAATGTGGGCAAAATCTGAAATCTCCAAGTTTTGCACAACATCAAGTAAAATTGTCTAATCTCTCTAGTCTTTTGTACATTTGTTCAACACATCCTTGTCAGACTTATGTTATTTTTTTCCTTTTTTTAATTCGATATATATTTTTTTATTTAGATTTCAAATGATTTCCCCTTTTCTAGACCCCCACTCCCCGAAAGTCTCATCAGCCCCCTTCCCTCCCCCTGTTTTCCCACCCAACCCTTCCCACTTCCCTGTTCTGGTTTTGCCCTATACTGCTTCACTGAGTCTTTCCAGAACAAGGGGCCACTCCTCCTTTCTTCTTGTACCTCATTTGATGTGTGGATTATGTTTTTGGTATTCCAGTTTTCTAGGTTAATATCCACTTATTAGTGAGTGCATACCATGATTTATCTTTTGAGTCTGGGTTACCTCACTTAGTATGATGTTCTCCAGCTCCATCCATTTGCCTAAGAATTTCATGAATTCATTGTTTCTAATGGCTGTATAGTACTCCATTGTGAATATATACCACATTTTTTGCATCCACTCTTCTGTTGAGGGATACCTGGGTTCTTTCCAGGATCTGGCAATTGTAAATACAGCTGCTATGAACATAGTGGAACATGTATCCTTATTACATGCTGAGGAAGCTTCTGGGTATATGCCCAGGAGTGGTATAGCAGGATCTTCTGGAATTGAGGTGCCCAGTTTTCATATGAACTGCCAGACTGATTTCCAGAGTGGTTGTACCAATTTGCAACCCCACCAGCAGTGGAGGACTGTTCCTCTTTCTCCACATCCTTGACAACACCTACTGTCTCCTGAGTTTTTAATCTTAGCCATTCTGAATGGTGTAAGGTGAAATCTCAGGGTTGTTTTGATTTGCATTTTTAAGATGCTACTCCGCCATCCGAATTTCTTCAGGTGAAAATTCTTTGTTTAACTCTGTACTCCATTTTATAATAGGGTTATTTGGTTTTCTATGTTATTTTTCTTTTAAGCCTTGGGCACACCATTTCATTTCATAAGACTTTTACTAATCCTTTCCTTACTTTAAATCAGTTCCTCTTTGGCCATCTCCTCATAATTTATGAATTTAAGTATTATGCTTGTCATGGGAATGATGTACAATTGTAGAGGATTTATGTAGAGCATTAAAAGTGCTAAAGTTAACACTTGGCACTAAAAACTGTAAAAGTTAAACAATGCCTCTCCATTCCCCTACAAAAATAAAAACACATATTAGATTACCTACCATTTTCAGGCTGGCTTGCATTGGTTCTTTTATTCATATTCCTTTAAAAACAATCTTGGTATTTCCTTTATCTGCAGAGTTTATAAGTCATCCCTTTGAAATGACTCCCAAATCCATGTGGTAACCCTCCCTTATTGTTTCAATATTGTATACTATTCTTAATTATTTCCAACTTCTTATTGGATAGATTACAATGTTTTTGATATTTGTATGAGTTTTAATTCATCTGTATGTCTGTGTGTATGAGTTTACATTTACCACCGTATACGCAATTGCCCAGTGAAGCTAGCAGTGCATTCAATTCTCTGAAAATGAAGCTATATATAGATGTGAGTCACCTAATGTGGGTTCCAGGAAACATATCTAGATATTCTGCAAGAAGAGTAATTGGTCTAAACTACCGGACTATTCTCTAGTCCTCATACTTAGAATATTTTTCTTCCAAAATTCAGTATATCACCTTTCTTTACCGCTTTCCTTTCTATTTTAAACTTTATGCTATAGAGAAGAATTGAAGTCATTGAAAATTTAGAAAACAAAAAACATATAGTGATTTTATATGCAATTACTTTTATTTAATTTATTATTGTTGTTTTAGACTTTCCTAGATGCATATAATTTATTTTGAGGAAATGTACTCCCCGTTCTCTCTTTTCAAATTTTCCCTCTATCCCACTCCCATTGCTTTTCCTTCCTAGACTCATGTTTTGAATTTTTAAAAACACATTGAGTCTAGTTATTGCTACCTGTATGTACATGGGTATAGGGCCAACTATTCTATCCACCATTCATTTACAATGATCTCTGGCATTGGAGTAGAAGAATTTTAACCCAGAAATATGACTGCTTTTGCAAGGGATCACATCCAATGAATTTCTAGGTATGTATGATCGGGCTAGATTGACATATAATTAATCACTGTAGCCGGAATTTAGATATATCCTTAGTACACACTTTCTTTTTTTTGGGGGGGGGGAGGAGTGGGGAGCCAGAAAAGGGGAAATCATCCGAAATGTAAATAAAAAATAAATCGAATAAAAAGAAAAACCCTCCATTTTGCCATAGACTGTTTTGAGGTCTGTATTAGAGATTTAGATCATTATATTATTGCTACTTTGTTTTTGTTTTTTGTTTTTTTTTTTTTGCACAACATTTTTTTATTCGATATATTTTTTATTTACATTTCAAATGATTTCCCCTTTTCAAACGCCCCACTCCCCGAAAGTCCCATTAGCCCCTTCTCTCCCCCTGTCCTCCCACCCACCCCTTCCCACTTCCCCGTTCTGGTTTTGCCAAATACTGCTTCACTGAGTCTTTCCAGAACAAGGGGCCACTCCTCCTTTCTTCTTGTACCTCATTTGATGTGTGGATTATGTTTTGGGTATTCCAGTTTTCTAGGTTAATATCCACTTATTAGTGAGTGCATACCATGATTCACCTTTTGAGTCTGGGTTACCTCACTTAGTATGATGTTCTTTAGCATACACTTTCAATACCAAACAACGAAGTTAAAGTTTGTAAAAGGAAGCTGCGATATTTGAAAGTGAAGTATAATTAAGGGGAAGACAACAATGAAAATTCAGATAAGGATTTGATAGATAGAATGAGTCAGAAATAGGATAAGACTAACTCTCAAGAGAACAATCAGGAAAGAGATGATACTTAACAAACACACAAAGTAATTAAGGACTTAAATTAGTACGGTTCAGTTAAATTCAGGCAATGTAGTGAACCTCGGTTGAGTTTAGTTCTTTGTAGTTAGGTATTCCATCCCACGGGACCTAGTTATGGGGGGGGGGGGTGAGGAGGACCAAGGCTGAAAGAGGAACGGGTGAGAAAGGGGAGTGAGACCAAGCAAAGGGTTGTCATTGTCAAGGTCTATTTAATGAAAGGCTGAAAGCCTGGTTATAAACACACAATGAAAAGGGAATGGGGAGGGGGCTGAGGGGGAATGATTAAAGGCACAGAAGGAGGGGAGGACATCTGGGGTGGATGCTGGCTGCAGGCTTGAAACATCTAGCAGTTTTTCTGGAATGCTGTTTCCTCCTTAAACAACCCAAGATGTTCAGACAAGATAAGGATTTTCACAATGAGCCTTGTGTGAAGGAGGGGGTGACTTGACTCCCAACAAAGGGTCAGTTGGTTCTCAGGGTGGGAGCCGTTGAAAGTCTGGTTTCCCACAGTTTGGCCTCCCACAGTTAGGTGCAGCTCTGTTGAATGCAGTTGAGTTCATTTCAGTTCAGTTTGTGAAATTCAGAGACAGGTTTTCATAAATAAAGCAATTCTGTATGAGGTCAAAAAAGTCCAGTTTGAATCAGTCATCATGGAGAGGAGTTTTGAACAAAAACAACTGAGTTGAACCAGCCACCCAGAGTTCTGAAAGAACAAGAAAGAGTGAGCTTATTCAGATAGAATTCTGGAAGGCTGAGACATATTAGGCATATGTTAGCAAAAGTTGCCGGAATGGTGAAGCCTTCAAGGTCCAAGGAATCAAGAAGATTAGATTGTAAGGAAGCTAGAATCTTCCAGCCGTTGGCCTAGAGATTTTTGGATAGAAACACTCTGGGATTGTCTAAGCCATGTATTTGTAAGGCTTGAGTATGTCTGTCATCATATCCATTCATCTGAAGAAATACAAATGACATTTATACATTGGGATGAAGGATATGTGTCATATTTACATAGATGTCATATTTATAGCTTAGTACCCTGTAGTCTTTTAGTCTCTCTGTGTTAGACAGGTGTTGGTCTCTCTATTAACTATTTCAAACTTCTCTGATGAGGGATAAAAGAGTACGACTCTTTGTATATAATAATACAAAATTAGGGTATAATTTACTATTATGTCCTTTAAATATAAAATATTATTACAATTTCTCTCAGGGCCTATGATCTAGCCAGTTACTAGTTTGGGACAATTACCCATTCCAGGAATGACTTCTGTCATAGCATTAATATTATTTCTAAGAATGGCTCCAAAACTCACTCAAATCTTTTTTTCCCAAAATTATCATCTCTGAGTTTTAAAGAAAACTGCTTCTATGCTACATAATATTATGTTAAAGAAACTTTTCACAAAAAATCTCAAAAGCTCATGATTTGCAAATAGTAATGCAATACAAAAATATTTTAGATAACTTCACAAAAGAATCAATATGAATTGACGTGGTATATAAATAGCTGACATGTATTAATGATCACATTTTCATGGCATATATTTTAAATTTCCTTCCAAAATGTGGCATTGACAGAATGTGATGCAATTGGGAGTTGGTGGAACGTTTATAAGAAAGAACTTAATGGAAAAAGCGAGGTCACTGAGTGTGCCCTAGGATGAGATATTTATGTGCTGTACACCACCAAAATAAATTGCCCACTTCCTACTTACCATGAGACTAACAGACCTGAAATGGATACTGATGAATGTAAATGGAAATTATAAGACAAGAAAAACTTCCCTTAATTATAAGTTGCTTATTTTAGACATATTATCAAAAAATTAATACTCTCAAAAACTTGGCCTATACTGAAAATATATTTGTGATTTTTAAATGGCCTTATTTTCATAGCAATGCTACATTCTTTTGATATTAGCTGTTTAAAGATTTATTTTACTAATTCCTCAATAAAGTATCGTTGATATTATATTTAAACTCATTGTTTAAAGATTTACTTTTATTTTATGAACACTTTTGATGCATATTAAATTTAAATTATAATATTCTATCCCTAAGCAATTGTGTACTAAATTAAATACTTTTATTTATCAATTGAGCAAGTAAGTAAATATTTGATGATATAGATTTCACTTGTAAAGATGTAGTTCACTTTTCTGGTTATTTAGATCATGTTTAGTGTTCCTCATTTTGATGTTTTTAATAGGATACCATACAATTTATCTATTTAGAGCTTATAATTAATTGGCTTTTAGTACTGTCAGAATTTGTAAAAACTACTACATATTCTTATTTCCATCATCTTTTATAAAAAGCATAACTCACTTTAGAGCTCTGTCTCTATTTCATCCACAGCAGACATAGGTAACCATTAATACTTTCTTTACAAACATAGTGGAGCATGTGTCCTTATTGCATGCCGGGGAATCCTCTGGGTATATGCGCAGGAGATGTGTAGCAGGGTCCTCCAGAAGTATCATGTCCAGTTTTCTGAGGAACCGCCAGACTGATTTCCAGAGTGGTTGTACCATCTTGCAACCCTACCAGCAGTGGAGGAGTGTTCCTCTTTCTCCACATCATTTTTAATCTTAGCCATTCTGACTGGTGTGAGGTGAAATCTCAGGGTTGTTTTGATTTGCATTTCCCTAATGATTAATGATGTTGAACATTTCTTAAGGGGCTTCTCAGACATCCATAGTTCTTTGGGTGAAAATTCTTTGTTTAGCTCTGTAGTCCATTTTTTAATAGGTTTATTTGGTTCTCTGGGGTCTAACTTTTTGAGTTCTTCGTATATATTGGATATTAGCCCTCTGTCAGATTTAGGTTTGTTGAAGATTCTTTCCCAATCTGTTGGTTGCCGTTTTGTCCTTTTGACAGTGTCCTTTGCTTTACACAAACTTTGTAATCTTATGAGGTCCCATTTGTCAATTCTTGATCTTAGAGCATAAGCTATTGGTATTCTGTTCAGGAACTTTTCCCCTGTGCCCATGTCCTCAAAGGACTTCCCCAGTTTCTTTTCCATTAGTTTCAGTGTGTCAGGTTTTATGTGGAGGTCCTTGATCCACTTGGAGTTGAGCTTAGTACAAGGAGATAAGAATGGATCAATTTTAATTCTTCTGCATGCTGACCTCCAATTGAACCACTACCATTTGTTGAAAAGGCTATCTTTTTTCCACTGGATGTTTTCAGCTCCTTTGTCAAAGATCAAGTGATCATAGGTGTGTGGATTCATTTCTAAGTCTTCAATCCTATTCCATTGATCCACTTTCCTGTCATTGTACCAATACCATGCAGTTTTTATCACTATTGCTCTGTAGTATTGCTTGAGGTCTGGGATACTGATTCCCCCAGAAGTTCTTTTACCATTGACAATAGTTTTAGCTATCCTGGGTTTTTTGTTATTCCAGATGAATTTGAGAATTGCTCTTTCTATCTCTATGAAGAACTGAGTTGGGATTTTGATGGGGATTCCATTGAATCTGTTTATTGCTTTTGGCAAGATGGAGATTTTAACTATATTAATCCTGCCAATCCACAAGCATAGCAGAATTTTCCATTTTCTGAGGCCTTATTTATAATAGCCAGAAGCTGGAAAAAACCCAGATGTCCCTCAATAGAGAAATGGATGTAGAAAAGGTGGTATATTTACACAATGGAATACTACTCAGCTATTAAAAACAATGAATTCATGAAATTCTTAGGCAAATTGGTGGAACTGGAAAATATCATCCTAAGTGAGGTAACCCAATCACAGAAGAATACATATGGGATGCAATCACTGATAAGTGGATATTAATTAACCCAGAAGCTCTGAATTCTCAAGACACAATTAGCATATCAAATGATACCCAAGAAGAGGGAAAGAGAGGGCCCTGGTTCTCAAAAGAGTTGATCCAGCATCATAGGGGAGTACCAGGACAGGGAAATGGGAGGTGGGTGATTGGGAAATGGATCGAGGGAAGAGGGCTTATGAGACCGATGGGGAAGGGGGAACTGGGAAAGGGGAAAGCATTCGGAATGTAAACAAGGAATATAGGAAATGAAAAAAAAAAAACTTTCTTTACACATGTATTTAGTCAGCGTAATTATTCTAACTTGGATGGTATTATATGTTACCTTGGGGATTAAATTCATTTAGAATGAGGTTTCTGTGGCTCTTCAGGAGTTCAGCACATATCACTTCTCTCTTCTTTGTTGCAAAATGATTGAACTTGCATAAATGCATAACATTTTGGTTATCCATCCATCCATCCATCCATCCATCCATCCATGGGCAACTGAAGATTTTGTACTGTATTTGTGATTATTAACTGTAAAACTATTTATGTATGATTTTTCATATATATATATATATATATATATATATATATATATATATATATATATATATAAAGAGATAACTCATTGTGGCTTTAATTTCTATTGTGTAAATTTCTATTTAGTCTGGCTGCTTTTTCATGCTTATAATTGGCTTTAGAATATCTTCATATGAGTGATTTGGATATGAATATTTTCATATATTCAGTGGGTTTTATCATGATTTTTCTAACTGACATGATGGTCACATACCTTATCCAATGTTGACACCTTTAGGCAGATTATATTTTATTTGTAATTTGCAGTTACTGTTCAAATAGAAGCTCAATTTTGAGGAATTCCAATTTATTCGTTTAGTATAGAATTATCCACAGTAGGAAAAAACAAATTCTCACTTGTAAGGATAGGTATTCAACTATGTATAAATGTATTTACAAATATCTGCTTTTTAAACATTTTCTTCATTCTTAAGATTTTTACACACACACACACACACACACACACACACACACACATACACACACACACAAAGATCTTAGCCTGAAATTTTCTCTTACAACTCATTCAGTAACCCTCTTTTGCATTTTACCTAAGAATTAGATGTCGATTTTGTTTTTGTTTTTGTTTTTATTATCCACTAACTCAAATTAGAGCTTCTTATGCATGCATGCTAACCATTAGAGCATAAGAACCTTCCAGGGACCAAATTCCTGAAGAAAACTAGCACTTCTTCTCCAGCAGCCATCAATTACAATTTGTTCCCTACCTAGGAATCAAGATTCATGAGACCCTTTCCCATACCCTGCTGCAGTTTTAGCTCAAATGATACTGGGTAATCACAGCTACTGTACATTTACTAGTGTCATATTCATTTCATGTACAGAAGACAGTATTTTTAACACTCTTTGCCACTCTTCCAATACTACTCAGTCCCCAAAATTCTTATTAACATACTAAAATTCTGAAAAGACAGACTTAATTATTAGTGTTTGGAGGCATGAAATGACAAGGCTTATTTTTATCATTTCTTCATATTTTTAGCAAAGTGAACATTCCAATGTGTTTTCCTTATGAAACTGATTATCAAGACACTTATGGTCTATGTCTGGTTTATATAGACTGTTCATTATTTTATTCTCCCCAGTAATTTATTTTTTGCTTACATTACAATCCAATCATACCTCCTTCTTCCTCTCTACTACCTCCTCCCCTTAAAAAACTGTCCATGCATTGCCTCATCTCATCAGAGAAGAGGGAGCCTCTTGGGTACCACCCTGACCTGGAGCATCGTGTTTCAGCAAGACTAGGAACATCTTCTCCCTCTGTTGCCGAACCAGGCAGTCCACATAGGGGGCAGTGGTCCAATGGCAGGGAACAGAGATCACTGCATCCCCAGCTCCATTTGGTAAGTGTTCCACATGAATACTAAGCTGCATATCTGTTGCAAATATGAAAGGAACCTAGGACCAGCTCCTGCATGTTCCCTGCTTAATTGCTGTGGCTATGACCCTCTTGGGCCAAGGTTAGTTGACTCTATAGTTCTTCTTGTCATGTCCTTGACCCCTCTGGCCTGTACAATTCTATGCCCCACTCTTCTACAAGACTCTCTTGACTTCCACCTGATGTTTGGTTGTAAGTGTGCTCTTGGATGTAGTCTTCGTAAAGGTCTTTTCCCAATCTGTTGGTTGCTGATTTGTCCTATTGACTGTGTCCTTTGACTTACAGAAGCTTTTCAATTTCATGAAGACCCATTTCTCAATTGTGTATCTTAGAACCTGAACAATTCGTGTTCTGTTCAGGAATATTGACTTTTTATATATCAAAAAAATCAGTATTAACTTTGTAATTTTATAAGTAAAAGGTACAATTCTATGGCCTATGACTCATACATACCAATTGTTTGTCACCTGCCACTAAGACTCTGGCATTCACACCTTATCACCTTATATATGACATTTTCATATTAATACTTTTTATTTTCAGGTACCTATTTCACCCTAACTTGTCACATATTTATTTATATACTTGTCTTTGATATTCAAGCATAAATATCCCTTAGGGAATGGATCTCAAAGTTTTACTATCTTGCAAAGTATTTCACAAAACTGCTTCTTTTATTTTTTATTTCTGTATTGGTATAATCTACTGAACCAGAGTCTACATCCCCATAGTGATTTTTTTAATTAATTAATTTTTTTACACTCCATATTTTATTCTGCCACCCCCTCTACCCTCCGACTGTTCCACATCCCTTATCTCATCCCCACCCCCATATTTCCACGTGGATGTCCCCACCCCCACGCCACCTGACTTATAAACTCCCTGGGGCCTCCACTCTTGAAAGTTAGGTGCATCATCTCTGAATGAACAGAGACCCAGCAGTCCTCTCTTGTGAGTGTGTTGCGGGGCCTCATGTCGCCTGTTTGTTGGTCCAGTGTTTGAGAGATCTCTGCGGTCCAGATTAATTGAGACTGCTGTTCCTCCTACAGGGTGGCCCTCCTCCTCAGCTTCTTTCAACCTTTCCTTAATTCATCAACAGGCTTCAGCTGCACCTGTCCATTTGTTGGGTGAAAATATCTGCATCTGACTCTATCAGCTATTTGTTGAGTCTTCTGGAGTGTGATCATGCTAGGCCCCTTTTTGCAAGCACTCCATAACCTTAGTAATAGTGTCAGGTTTTAGGGCCTCCCCGTAAGCTGAATCCCACTTTGGGCCTGTCACTTGAGATTCTTTTCCTCAGGCTCTTCTCTTTTTCCATCTCTCTAATTCTTTCAGAGAGGAACAATTATGGGTCAGAGTTGTGACTGTGGGATGCTCCCTCCCTCTTTTGATTCCCTGTATTCTTGCTGGGGGTGGGCTTTATAAGTTCCCTCTCTGTAATGTCAGACATTTTATCTAAGGTCCCTCCCTTTGAGTCCTGAGAGTCTCTCACCTCCCATGTCCCTGGTGCATTTTGGATGGTCCTTCCAACCTCCTACCTCCAAAGTTGCCTGTTTCCATTTTTTTCTGCTGGCCCTCAAGGCTTCAGTCTTTTTCCCTCAGCTAACACCAGAACAAGTACACTTCTCCACCCCCTATTTCCCCATCCTGTCCATTTTCCTTCACAGATCCCTCCTTCCCTCCATCCCCACTTATAATTGCATTCATTCTAATTACCATTTAGTTTAGGAATGTTGATATTATCGATTTCCCATGTCTATTTTTTAAAAACACCATCAATTACCACTCTCTTCAACAAGTAGGTCTAATACGAGAATCTACTGATTACTGAACCATATAAGTGGATGCTCTCTATATTTAGTCTAAAGAACCATTTTATTGAAGCTGCAGTTGTCTAAAATACATATGAAAAAACAGTGAATTAATTAGTGATTTTCCAATTGAATATTCTTAAGAGAAATGTCTTCATTATTTGTTATCCTGGATTATCCTTTGTCTCTATGTGTCCAAGGGTTTATACATGTTTGTAAATGTTGGGATTGAAAATAAAAACAGCTGAATGAACATTTTGTATGTAAGGAAAATTATATGAGTACATTTTTACTTAATGATATGATTGGTATGACCCTTCTTTGTTGTTGTTAAAACATTATCCTCTGTTAAAATGTATTTCTCATTTTAGGGTACAGTATTGATGGACAAGATGATACAAGTAAAGAAAAAGCTTGACAAAATTCTTTCAATTAAAGTATTGTAACATTTAAACAACCGAAAACATATCAAAAGACACAAGATTAAAAACAAAAATGTTTATGGATTTTTTTCCAAATAAAAATAAATGAAATAGTGTTTAGGCAATAGGGCTCATGCTAATGGCTAGCAGGAAGTAACAGAGTGTAATATACTTGAAAAAATAACACATCCAAATGGTGGATGCCAGTACTTTAATCATCATTGCTATGTTTTTACTTCCAAAACAAAGACTTGGTTAAACCACTTACACCCTTTTATTCACAAATGTATGTCAGAGACTGAGGACTATATACAAGTGAATATGTTTTCACCATAGGGAATACATATTATACCTCTTTGCCTAGGTTCCTCAAAAACTTTCCATGTCAAAACAATTTGACAGGAGATATAAACAACTAAATAAATATGCAATGATCTTCCTCATGGTCCTTTAAAGGCACATGTAATTTTATGCTGTTAACCTTAGGATCTCAGTGCATAGAATCCAAATATAAACAGGCCAGCTTTCAATGTAATATTGGAACCTTCACTTTCTTTATAATCCTATAACAACTGATAAATTCATTTCATAGGCCTTGTCATCAAGTGGTAGGAGTTAAGAAAACTCTTCCCTTTACAATCTCCATTGCCAGCAATGAATGTCCGTAAGACACTGAGGAAGTCACTGTTTATTGCACATGAGGACCTGGAACTTTTTGAAAAGCTTAAGACAATAAAAAATTTAAAATGTAATTATATTTGGCATTTCCTGACTCCTGCATTAATACTGTATGACTAATAAAAGCATGTCAGTTGCCTGGACTGAACCAGCGATCAACATGCACCCAGAATGCACATGAGTAAAAATGCAGCAAATAGTCATCTTCATGGCTTATAGATCACTTCCAATCAAAGGTTAAAGTTCCAAAATTGAATTATCAAAGTGTGCATTTTCTCAGTAGGACTGTCTTCTGTTATGGAGATGAGAACAGTGGCATCAACAAGTATGATGATACCACCATTTTGTTTTCTTTGAATTCTAGCAATATGTTAGCACACAAAAGGAATTATCTGCTGGTTGTCTTTTCTTTGCAGCTATAAAGCATGCTGATAATGCTGAGACAGACTGATTGCACCAAGAATGCTGGGGACCACTTTTCTGTTAGAATGCATAAACTGATATGGCCATTGCTATTCACAAGATTGAAGAGGAATATTTTCACCAGTAAACATAACATGAGTAGAGGTCAAAGGGTACCGACTGTTAAATTTATACAGAAGCTGAAATTTTCCCTTTCACATAAGGTTTCTGGTGCAACTTTCATGTCTGTGATCCACTGCGTAATTGAATTCTGAATGCTCTTTTCATTTAAAGTCACACCAGGAGGTGGTTCATTCTGCAAAGCCAACAGTTCTTTTTACTCATTTCTGCATTGATGGCATGATGAATCCATCCAAGGCCCTTAAACTTCATGGAAATAATTGTTTATTTGCGATTGCCTTATATTATGGTTTAATTATTTAAAATGTATGCAATAAGTAATAACACATATCATAAAAATTCACAATAATGCTCATCTTTGCCAAAAGCTTCTGCTGAAAAAATTACATTGTCATTTTCTTTATTATTATTATCACTGATATAATTGTCATCATGATTACTGATAACATTTATTGAATTTAATTGACCTATAGACACTGTGATTATACATATGCAAATAATGTCATTTATTTTTAGAGAAGTATTTCTAAAAGAGGATTAAGAAAATGAGGTTAAGAAGCATGACTGAAGTCAAATAGCTTAAAGTACCAAAGCCAAGAATGGAAACAAGCATGTCTTTGTTAAATATGCTTATATTATTTTTCTATTATATCTAGGAATTATTAGATTGCAAAAACATTGAACACATGGCAGAATATAACATATCCTAAAAGCAAAACAAAGAAAAAGGAAAGATCCAGGATTCTGAAATCCACTTTTTTCATTTTATATTATTCTTTATGAAGGTTCCTCTACATCTCAATATTTTATATATCAGGACTAAGTTTTAAACTATTGATCTTTGGTGTGACTTAGGAATCAATGAAGGAATTCAAGGGTGTAAACAAGACATTTCTTGTACCTAGAAACTAGAAATTCATGAAAGGCATTTAAAGACTGAATTCCTCTTCTTTGCATTTTCTTGAGTTAAAGAACCTGTTTTCTTTACTATTGCAAATGTCTTACTCATCAGTGTCATTATTATGCAAATACAATGTTGACCTATTTTTCTATCCCTGAAAAATATGTTCTTAGGTTTTTTTTTTAACCTCACACTAAGACAAATTTATTCATAACTACTTGAAGTGTTACAAACCCCAGGGCCTCTACATGCTAATATAAATCAAAGTGTGATGCCAAGAGGTAAATTATGGAATTTCAAACATAAGCCTCCTTTTAGCAATAGTATTCTTTCAGCCCCTTGAATTGCATCTTTCAAGTGTGTAACTTGAAAGTTAACTTACAAGACTTGTTCATTTATTTCAGATATAGTATCTTCTGTTGTTCTTGATTTCTTTTTCCTATGGCTTGCAAAGGTTTCTAACATTGGAACACCAGAAATTAATTCCATTCCTTATATCGTGTGATCTGTGCCATATCTACCAGTATGCAATCAAATGATTTACTGCAGAGTTAGTGGACAAATATGTATTGTATGTATTCATTATTGATGAGTCTCTTTTATCACAGCTCATGAAAGATTCAGGAAAGATGCTGAAGAGACCGAGAATGACATGCAGAATAGTTTCATACATAACAGGCTTGGAAATTAAGATCAGATAGATTGAAAGTAAAACTAGATCACTTGCTTTTACAGCATTCAAGACATTTTTTAACTCTCCTTTTCTATAAGAAGGTTAAATAAAACAATTTTAAGCATTCAGTAATTATAAATAAAAAACAAAATAAATATGAACAAAATAAAAAGTTTATAATACATTCAAATATTTTAGCATTGCTGATAAGTAGATTATGTCATCAGTCAAACAGACTTAACTTTTCATGAATAAAATTATATTTATAAAAAGGATAATATATATAATTACAAAATTAAGTATCCAAAGATTAGGAAAACCCATAACTACAAGCAAATTCTCTTTAATTAGTATTTAATCAATATTTGAACTGTTCATACCAATCTTTGTCAAAACTGTGACAATGTTCTATAAATTGCATCGTAACTTTAATTGTTCAATATGGCATTCTTGATGATATAGTCAATAAATATTTGAATATTCTATGTATCATTGCCATATTTGCAACTGAATATAGAAACAAGTACCATATTTTTTTATTATATAACTCTGAAGTTCAAAGCAAGCAAAAACTTAGTATAATAAACAAAGATCTGAAAACTGCAGTAAGTAATAGGAATATATATGCAAATAGATAACAGAAAGTTCAGGGTAATTGCAAATAGTTTGTTGGATGTCATGTGGCATGGTAAGGCAAATATATTGATTTCATTTATAATATGAGGACACAGAAAAGTACAATTTTTCTTTCTTACAATATGTAAGAACTGAGTCAGGCAGTACTCTTTCATTTACTAATTTGATTATAAGCTATCAGTTTCTCAGTTTCAAGTGAAAATAAATTAAATTTGAATGTTTAGTTTAGAAGTTTGTTCCTCAACCAAGCAAATATTCTCAAATCTCTATTCTTTTAAGTCATATTAATTGCAACATTAATTGAATCCAGTAATGCATTTTAGGGATGCTTAAGTAATATTAAAATGCATGAATTAAAAGTCTTTGTTTTCTATGTGAATATTCACAAAGATTAAATATGATTACAGATGTACAAATTTGGCAATCTATCCCCATACTTAACCTTTTCCATTTACAAATATTTTCCTAAAATCAAAATAAATTTATAAGAATTTGAATAATATTGTTTATTAAAAGTGACTCTGACCCATGGTTATCATCAAAGCAACATGGTCTAGATTTTTCATACAATGAGCTACAAAACTTTTCTTTTAATTTTATGAATTGAAATAACACACAGTTGAAAAAGATTTTGTGAAATTTTAGAGCTTTAAGTTCATTGCTGGCAAGCTTAAAAGTATATACATGCACAACATTTTTAAAGAGAGAGAGAGAGAAGTACACCTGATGAAACAGGTTTATGAAAATTCCCAATCGATGTAGGAATGACATTTTAATTTAAGCAGTTTGATACCTACAATGTACTATGTCATAATTCAGAGAACCAATTTTATTTGCAAAGAAAGAAATGGAGGCTGTAAAAATCTGAATAAAATTTTTTCTGGATTACAATAATAGTACTTGATAGAAATGATTTTTAGGTTTTGTTGATTCTTTGTATGGTTCTCTTTGTTTCCACTTGATTGAATTCAGTCCTGAGTTTGTTGGTTTCCTGTCTTCTACTCCTCCTGGGTGAATTAGCTTCTTTTTGTTCTAGAGCTTTCAAGTGTGTAATTAAGCTGCTAGTTTAATGTGCTCATAGCACTCAGGACTATGAGTTTTGCTCTTAGCACTGCTTTCATTGTGTCCCATAGATTTGGGTATGTTGTGCCTTCATTTTCATTAAGTTCTAAAAGGTCTTTAATTTCTTTCATTATTTCTTCTTTGGCCAAGGTATCATTGAGTAGAGTATTGTTCAGCCTCCATGTGTAAATGGGCTTTCTGTTGTTTTTGTTGCTATTGAAGACCACTCTTACTCCATAGTGATCTGATAGGAGGCATTGGATTAGTTAGATCTTCTTATACTTGTTGAGGTCTGTCTTGTGACCAATTATATGGTCGATTTTGGAGAAGGTATCATGAGGTGCTGAGAAAAAGATATATTCTTTTGCTTTAGGATGAAATGTTTTATATATATATATATATATATATATATATATATATATATATATGTTAAATCTAATTGTTCCAAAGCTTCAATTAGCTTTACTGTGTCCCTGTTTAGTTTCTGTTTTCCTGGTTGGTCCATTGAGGAGAGTGGAGTGTTGAAGTCCCCCACAATTATTGTGTTAGGTACAATGTGTGCTTTGAGCTTTAGTAAAGTTTCTTTTACGAATGAGGGTGCCCTTGCATTTGAGGGTGCATAGATGTTCAGAATTGAAAGTTCTTCATGGAGTATTTTTCCTTTGACCAGCAAGAAGTGTCCTTCTGTGTCTCTTTTGATGACTTTAGGTTGAAAGTCAATTTTATATGATATTAGAATGGCTACTCCGGCTTGTTTCCTGAGACCATTTGCTTGTAAAATTGTCTTCCAGCATTTTACTCTAAGGTAGTTTTTGTCTATGACACTGATGTGTGTTTCCTGTATGCAGCACAATGTAGGGTCCTGTTTCCTTATCCAGGCTATTAGTCTATGTAATTTCATTGAGGAATTGAGTCCATTGATGTTAAGCAATATTAAGGAACAGTGATTATTACTTCCTGTCATTTTTGATATTTTTATATTTGAGTGGTTAACTTATTTTTGGTTTGATGAAAGAAGGTTACTATCTTCCTTTTTCCAGGGTGTAGTTTCCCTCCTTGTATTGGAGTGTTCCTCCTGTTATTCTTTGTAGGGCAGGGTTTGTGGAAAGATATTGTGTAAATTTGGTTTTGTAATGGAATATCTTGGTTTCTGCATCTATGTTGATTGAATACCCAAGATGTAATCCACATATCAAATGATGTCCATGAAGAATGGAGGAGTGGCCCCTGGTTCTGGAAAGGCTCAGTGCAGCAGTGTAGCGCAATACCAGAACAGGGAAGTGGGAGGGGGTGGATGGAGGAACATGGAGAGGGAAGAGGTCTTGTGGGACTTTCAGGGAGTGGGGAGCTAGGAAAGGGGAAATCATTTGAAATGTATATAAAAATATATCAAATTTAAAAATTCTGTTTGGATCTAAAAAAACAGAAAGAAATTATTTTCAGGCATAATTTTACTAACACTGAGGCTTTTACTTTAACAAAATTATACTTCATGTTTTTCTTCAGCATCTGAGTTTTCTGAATGCAAAATGAAGTTTATTTCTTTTAAGAATTAAGTATTAAGTATTATGAATTGAATATTATATTGCATGTTGTATATAATCTTTAGTTTCTACTCTATAAATGGCATCTCTCTTCTCAGATTTCATAAAACTGATCATCCTTCTGCTATAAAGTAGAAAAGAAAGATAAAATATGCTCTTTAAAGTAACAGAACTTACAAGTTTTATGAATTTGAATGTATAATTGTTTTATATGAAACTTGTTTTGACTAATAAAAATAATTTTTAGTTAATTATGAGAAAAATTCAAATCTATAGGTTCGATTCAAGTTTAAAGCAATAAGACTTAGCTATCCAGACCTTTGCTGTGACAGGCTCTACCCAGTAGCTGACTGAAAGTGATGCAGGGACCAATAGCCAAACATTGGATGGAGCTGGGAGAGTCTTATGGAAGATTTAGAGAAAGAATTGATGGTCCCTGAGGGGATAGAAACCCCATAAGAAGACTAACAGTCAACTAACCTGGACTCTTGTCCTCTCAGAGACTGAACCACCAAGCAAAGAGCAAACAGGGGCTAGACCAGCCCTCACCCCCACCCCACCCCACACACTAATATAGCAGCTATGCAGCTTGGTTTTCATGTAGGTGGCCCAAAAACTGGAGCAGGTTCTGTCCCTATATCTATTTCCTGCCTGTGGAACTTGTTCCTCTAACTTGTCCTTGCCTCAGTGGGAAAGGATTTGCCTAATCTTGCAGAGACTTCTACCCTTTCAGAGGAAGAGGGGAGGAGGGAGAGGGAGTGTATAAGGGCGAATCTTGAGGAGGTAGCAAGGGGCTGTTAAGTGAATGAATAGATAAATAAATAAATGGAAAAAAGAAACAAAACTTAATGTAATAGTTACTGTAAATTCCTTTTCATCCTTGCCTCACATTTGACCCTTAGACACTTAATCTAGAGGACAAGTAATCAAAAGTATGATCATAGACTTATCTACTATATTTTGATTTTAATGATTACTAACTTGCTAATGAATATATTGTTTTATAAAAATTTAGGATAACAGTTGACAATTATGGAATATAGTCCCGTTATAATAGAATTTGTCTTGACATAGGCATATATTGTGCTTGTTAGCAAACTCAAATTATTGAACATATCTATGATCACCTATAATACACTGTACCTTATATCTCCAAAGCTCATTTATATAATTGCTAAAAGTTTCTTTACATTATTCAAGAGATCTCTACCAGAACCTCTACTTGTTAATAATTTTCTTTCTTTCCCATGCCATCAAGAATTAAGATTTCTTTGTTTTGAGACAAGATTTCTGGGTGAAACCCTGTCTATTCTGGAACTCACCCGGTAAAGCAGACTAGCCTTAAACTCAGAGATCTTCCTGCCTCTGCTTCCTGAGTGTTGGCATTAAAGGTGTTTACCACTATTACTTGGCTATGAATTAAATTTTTTTAAAGATTCATTTATTTATTATATCTAAGTACACTGTTGCTGTCTTCAGACATACCAAAAGAGTGCATCAGATCTCATTATAGATGGTTGTGAGACACCATGTGGTTGCTGGGATATGAACTCAGGACCGTCAGAAGAACAGTCAGTACTCTTAACCACTGAGCAATCTCTCCTGCCCTAATTAAGAATTTAAGACCCTGTATATAGTGATATTACACAGTACTTATTCTTTTATGCCTAAAACATTTCAGTTAATAAAACATTCACATTAACTCATGTTGTCCCACACTTCTTCATTTCTTTCAATGACTAAATAATGCCACATAAAGATTTCTTTTTTTAATAATGTGTGCATGTGTGTATGTATGTGTCTGTGTGTATATCTTTGTGTGTGTGCACTAGCAGTATAAAGGTTCCAGACTTCAGAAGAAGATATCAAATCAATAGAATTGGAATTATGAATGATTGTAAGCCCTCAAGTGACTGCTGAGAATGAAACATGTTTATTCTAAAAGAGCTTCATGTACATTTAAGTGCTTAGTCATTTCTCTAGCCTCCTCATTATATAGTTTTATTAAGACTATATTCATTCACATCAATATCCAGTTATATTTTTCCATATATTAGATATTGTGAAAACTGCTACAGCTAACAAGGCTTACAGAAATTTCACAACAATATTGACTACTTTAAAATGGCATTGTCATTTCATGTGGTTTTTTTTTCTACCTTCACTCATTTCAGTAACCCTGATACTATTTTCTGTAGTACAAATTAAGATTCACTGAAAGTGGCAAAGTATTATTACATTTTTACTCTTAATATGAGATCTTATCATGATGTTATAGCACTGTGGTTTTGATTTGTATCGCCTTAGACATTAGTGTGGTTGAAAAGGCTTTTTTTTTTTTTTGCATAAACCTGTAAGGTATTTCCATATCTCTTCTGTGAAAATTTATATTAATGATTTCTTTATCAAATTTAAATCACATTATTTAAGTGTGTCTATTTTCTTTACTCTTATATTGTATGCATTACTTATAAATTTTGAGTATTAAGTTATTACTAGATATAAAGCTTGCTAATATTTTCTGCTTTTCTATCAGGTGTCTTCATTGATCAATGTTCCATCCACCTTACAAACTACCCAAGAAAAAAATTCAAAGTAAAAAAAAATTATATTCTTTCATGATTTTATACATTCATATTTACACATGATGTCTGTGGAATTCATAACAACAAAATAGTATTGAATACTTTCCAGTTATATGGCAACTGATGAACAGAAAGAGGGAAAGAAAGAAAGGGTCTGTGGGCATTGTCTGACCTTGTAGGGCATGCCATCAATGACATACTTCCTACAATTAGAAACTACCTCCAATATCTTTGCTCACTGTAATATTTGTAAAGAAATTCTAGTATACAATATATTTTATTTTATTTTTATTTTTAAATGTATTCATTATTTTATTGTTTGTCATTTTCCAATTTACTTGTTGATTGATTGATTTATATTCCAGTCAGTGCCCCTCTTTGTCCCCACCCCAACAGTTCCTCATCCCATTTCTTGTCCTTCTTGTGTCTAAGAGGGTGCCTCCCCACACACAAGGCCTCTCCCTCTAAAAGGGCCTCAAGTAACTCAAGAATTAAGCACATCTTTTCCCACTAATGCCTGACCAGGCAGAATTCTTTTGTATTTGTGCCAGTAGTGTATGACTAGCCTGTGTATACTCCTGGCTTGTGGCTCAGTCACTAGGAGCTCCTTAGGGTCTGGGTAAATTGAGACTGATGGGCCAGAGGGCGGCGGCGGTGGCAGCGGCAGCGGCAGCAGTAGCTGGTCCAGCTGAAGGGCCATCAGCGGTGGAACCAAGGCGACACAGGGTCCAGTTAGGCCCTGCGCCCACGACCACTGACCTTCGCTGACCAGCCAGGCGGCAAGCAGCTGCGGTTCTGCGGAGCCTTTCGCTGCACGGAAGCCACTTCAGAACTCGGCTTCCCGCCAGTCAGGAGAGACTCACCTCCATCTTGATTCCGGGCTCCAGAGATCGGACAGACTGAGGTACACAAACATAATCCTAGGCCCAACACCGCAGGGGTCTGAGCCTGACGGGCGTTGGCCTGCACCCAGGCCCTGGGCTGTTCGAGTGGCCATCGGGGCGCCAACCCAGCCAGGAGTTTTTTTTTTGCCCTGGCCGGCGCACAAGCCGCCATTTTGCCTACAGGACCCAGAGTGCTCGGGAGGGCAGAGACGGCTAACAAGCGTAGCCTGAGGCTAACAAAACGGGGGTCTAGGCCCCAAAAGGCACAGGACTGACCCCAAGAACTGGGCAGCTTGGTGGGCCATCTGTGTGTCAACCCACCCAGGAGGTTATTAGCACAACAGACTCTCCCGGTGCTTTCGGGGAGCGCGGACGCGCACGCCCGCCATCCAGGTCACCTGGCGGACCCAAATAACAGTCATAGCCCTAGGGGAACTTTGCTCAGACCTTGGCCTCCCAGGCTTATGCCTGGACTCGGCCTGGGCGACAAGGCTAACCTAGTGTGCGCCAGCACGGTTGGGGAAATCGGCTGCCCAGCGGAGTGAGCAGAACACAGGGGAGGTCACAGCAGCATACACCTTCGGAGCTCCCTGGGGGTACACACGGGTTCCATCTGGTCCACAGACACAATCTGGGGCAAGGCCTCAGGCAGAAGCCCTCAGGTCAACTCTCTCCGCTTCAGATCAGCCTGGGTGGCCGCACCACATCTCCAGGTCCCTCAAGAGGCTAGTGGGGGCTTCCGGGCAGCCAGCTGGAAGAAGTCAGTGTGCTCCAATAAATCCTGCAGGCCCCAGCGGGAGCCTTCAGGTGCCTGCTTCGGGATCTGAACAGCCTGGACAACAGCACCCTGTCTACAGGCAGTGCAGGGTGTAAGCTGTGCACCAGAGGCCAACGGGGAAGGGGCAGCATGCACTGGTGAGTCCAGCACTGACAAGACCAAGTAACACCAGTGAGAGCTAGATGGCAAAAGGCAAATGCAGGAACGTCACTAACAGAAATCAAGGCAATATGGCAACATCTGAACCCAATTCTCCTCTACCAGCAAGTCCTTGATACCCCATCACACCAGTAAAACAAGATTTGGATTTAAAATCACTGGTCATGATGCTGGTACAGGAACACATGAAGGACATTCAGGAGAAAATGGATCAAAAGTTAGAAGCCCTTGCAAGGGAAACACAAAAATCATTGAAAGAAATCCAGGAGAATGCAAAAGCCAACAAGGAGGAAATGCAAAAAACACTTAAAGAAATACAGGAGAACTTTGGTCAACAGGCTGAGGTCATGAAAGACGAAACACAAAAATCTCTTAAAGAAATACAGGAGAACTTTGATCAACAGGCTGAGGTCATGAAAGAAAAAACACAAAAATCTCTTAAAGAATTACAGGAAAGCACAAACAAGCAAGTGAAGGAGCTAAGCAAAACCATCCAGGATCTCAAATCAGAAGTAGAAACAACTAAGAAAACTCAAAAGGAGACAACTTTGGAGATAGAAAGCCTTGGGAAGAAATCAGGGGACAGAGATGCAAATACCAACAACAGAATACAAGAAATAGAAGAAAGAATCTCAGATGCTGAAGATTCCATAGAAACCATGGACTCAACAGTTAAAGAAAATGCAAAATGCAAAAAGCTTGTAACCCAAAATATCCAGGAAATCCAGGACACAATGAGAAGACCAAACCTAAGGATTATAGGCATAGATGAGAGTGAAGATTTACAACTTAAAGGGCCAGCAAATATCTTCAATAAAATTATGGAAGAAAACTTCCCTAACCTAAAGAGAGAGATGCCCATGAATATACAAGAAGCCTACAGAACTCCAAACAGACTGGACCAGAACAGAAATACTTCCCGTCACATAATAATCATAACACCAAATGTTCTAAACAAAGAAAGAATATTAAAGGCAGTAAGAGAAAAAGGCCAAGTAACATATAAAGGAAGACCTATCAGAATCACAGCAGACTTTTCACCTGAGACTATGAAGGCTAGAAGGTCCTGGGCAGATCTCATGCAGACTCTAAGAGAACACAAATGCCAACCAAAACTACTATATCCAGCAAAACTCTCAATCACCATAGATGGAGAAACTAAGATATTTCACGACAAAACCAAGTTTACCCAATATCTATCCACAAACCCAGCCCTAAAAAGGATAATAGGAGGACAACACCAATACAAGCAGGGAAACTTCACCCTGAAAAAAGCAAGATAGTAACCTTTCATCAAACCCAAAAGAAGTTAAGCAATCAAATTTAAAAAATAACGTCAAAAATGATAGGAAGTAACAATCACTATTCCTTAATATCTCTTAATATCAATGGACTCAATGCCCCAATAAAAAGACACAGACTAACTGACTGGATACGTAAACAGGACCCTACATTTTGCTGCTTACAGGAAACACACCTCAGGGTCAAAGACAAACACTACCTTAGAGTAAAAGGCTGGAAGACAATTTTACAAGCAAATGGTCTCAGGAAACAAGCTGGAGTAGCCACTTTAATATCAGATAAAATTGACTTTCAACCCAAAGTCATCAAAAGAGACTCTGAGGGACACTTCTTGCTGGTCAAAGGAAAAATACAACAAGAAGAACTCTCAATCCTGAACATCTATGCTCCAAATGCAAGGGCACCCTCTTTCATAAAAGAAACTTTATTAAAACTCAAAGCACACATTGCACCTAACACAATAATTGTGGGTGACTTCAACACTGCACTTTCCTCAATGGACCGATCAGGAAAACAGAAACTAAACAAGGACACAATGAAACTAATTGAAGCTTTGGACCAATTAGATTTACCTGATATATATAGAACATTCTATCCTAAAACAAAAGAATATACCTTTTTTTCAGCACCTCATGGTACCTTCTCCAAAATCGACCATATAATTGGTCACAAGACAGACCTCAACAAATATAAGAAGATAGAACTAATCCCATGCCTCCTATCTGATCACTATGGAATAAAAGTGGTCTTCAATAGCAACAGAAACAACAGAAAACCCACATACACGTGGAAATTGAACAATACTCTACTCAATGATACCTTAGTCAAGGAAGAAATAAACAAAGAAATTAAAGACTTTTTAGAACACAATGAAAATGAAAACACAACATACCCAAATCTATGGGACACAATGAAAGCAGTGCTAAGAGGAAAACTCATAGCCCTGAGTGCCTCCAAAAAGAAAATGGAGAGAGCATACATTACCAACTTAATGACACACCTGAAAGCCCTAGAACAAAAAGAAGCTATTTCACCCAGGAGGAGTAGAAGGCAGGAAATCATCAAACTCAGGGCCGAAATCAATCAAGTAGAAACAAAGAGAACCATACAAAAAATCAACAAAACCAGGAGCTGGTTCTTTGAGAAAATCAACAAGATAGATAAACCCTTAGCCAGACTGACCAAAGGGCACAGAGAAAGTATCCAAATTAACAAACTTAGAAATGAAAAGGGAGACATAACAACGGAAACTGAGGAAATCCAAAAAATCATCAGATCCTACTACAAGAGCCTGTACTCAACACAACTGGAGAATCTGGAGGAAATGGACAATTTCCTTGACAGATACCTAATACCAAAATTAAATCAGGACCAACTAGACCATCTGAACAGTCCCATAAAGCCTAAAGAAATAGAAGGAGTCATAGAAAGTCTTCCAACCAAAAAAAGCACAGGACCAGATGGTTTCAGTGCAGAATTCTACCAGACCTTCAAAGAAGAGTTAACACCAATACTCTTCAAACTATTCCACAAAATAGAAACAGAAGGAACACTACCCAATTCCTTCTATGAAGCCACAATTACGCTGATACCAAAGCCACACAAAGATCCAACAAAGAAAGAGAACTTCAGAACAATTTCCCTTATGAACATCGATGCAAAAATACTCAATAAAATTCTTGCCAACCGAATCCAAGAACACATCAAAACGATCATCCACCATGATCAAGTAGGCTTTATCCTGGGAATGCAGGGTTGGTTCAATATACGGAAATCCATCAATACAATCTACTACATAAACAAACTCAAAGAAGAAAACCACACGGGCATTTCATTGGATCCTGAAAAAGCATTTGACAAAATTCAGCATCCTTTCATGCTTAAAGTCTTGGAGAGAACAGGAATTCAAGGCCCATACCTAAACATAGTAAAAGCAATATACAGCAAACCGGTAGCCAGCATCAAACTAAATGGAGAGAAACTTGAAGCAATCCCACTAAAATCAGGGACTAGACAGGGCTGCCCCTTTTCTCCGTATCTTTTCAATATTGTACTTGAGGTACTAGCTCGGGCAATTCGACAACATAAGGAGGTCAAAGGGATACAAATTGGAAAGGAGGAAGTCAAACTATCATTATTTGCAGACGACATGATAGTCTACCTAAGTGACCCAAAAAACTCCACTAGAGAGCTCCTACAGCTGATAAACAACTTCAGCAAAGTGGCAGGTTATAAAATCAACTCAAGCAAATCAGTGGCCTTCCTATACTCAAAGGAGAAGCAGGCTGAGAAAGAAATTAGGGAAATGACCCCCTTCACAATAGCCACAAACAGTATAAAGTATCTTGGGGTGACTCTTACCAAACATGCGAAAGATCTGTATGACATGAACTTCAAGACTCTGAAGAAGGAAATGGAAGAAGACCTCAAAAAATGGGAAAACCTCCCATGCTCATGGATCGGTAGAATCAATATAGTTAAAATGGCCATTTTGCCTAAAGCACTATACAGATTCGATGTAATACCCATCAAAATCCCAACTCAATTCTTCACAGAGTTAGAAAGAGCAATTACCAAATTCATCTGGAACAACAAAAAACCCAGGATAGCTAAAACTATTCTCAGCAACAAAAGAAAATCTGGGGGAATCAGTATCCCTGACCTCAAGCAATACTACAGAGCAATAGTGTTAAAAACTGCATGGTATTGGTACAGTGACAGGCAGGAGGATCAATGGAACAGGATTGAAGATCCAGAAATGAACCCACACACCTATGGCCACTTGATCCTCGACAAAGAGGCTGAAAACATCCAATGGAAAAAAAGATAGCCTTTTCAACAAATGGTGCTCGTTCAACTGGAGGTCAGCATGCAGAAGAATGCGAATTGATCCATCCTTGTCTCCTTGTACTAAGCTCAAATCCAAATGGATCAAGGACCTCCACATAAAGCCAGACACTCTGAAGCTAATAGAAAAGAAACTGGGGAAAACCCTTGAGGACATCGGTACAGGGAGAAAGTTTCTGAACAGAACACCAATAGCGTATGCTCTAAGAGCAAGAATTGACAAATGGGACCTCATAAGGTTACAGAGTTTCTGTAAGGCAAAGGACACCATCAAGAGGACAAATCGGCAACCAACAAATTGGGAAAAGATCTTCACCAATCCTACATCAGATAGAGGGCTAATATCCAATATATATAAAGAACTCAAGAAGTTAGACTCCAGAAAACCGAACAACCCTATTAAAAAATGGGGTACAGAGTTAAACAAAGAATTCTCACCTGAAGAACTTCGGATGGCGGAGAAGCATCTTAAAAAATGCTCAACTTCATTAGTCATTAGGGAAATGCAAATCAAAACAACCCTAAGATTTCATCTTACACCAGTCAGAATGGCTAAGATTAAAAATTCAGGAGACAGCAGGTGTTGGAGAGGGTGCGGAGAAAGAGGAACACTCCTCCACTGCTGGTGGGGTTGCAAATTGGTACAACCACTCTGGAAAGCAGTCTGGCGGTTCCTCCGAAAACTGGGCACCTCACTTCCAGAAGATCCTGCTATACCACTCCTGGGCATATACCCAGAGGATTCCCCACCATGTAATAAGGATACATGCTCTACTATGTTCATAGCAGCCCTATTTATAATTGCCAGATGCTGGAAAGAACCCAGGTATCCCTCAACAGAAGAGTGGATGCAAAAAATGTGGTATATCTACACAATGGAGTACTATTCAGCCATTAGAAACAATGAATTCATGAAATTCTTAGGCAAATGGATGGAGCTAGAGAACATCATACTAAGTGAGGTAACCCAGACTCAAAAGGTGAATCATGGTATGCACTCACTAATAAGTGGTTATTAACCTAGAAAACTGGAATACCCAAAACATAATCCACACATCAAATGAGATACAAGAAGAAAGCAGGAGTGGTCCCTGGTTCTGGAAAGACTCAGTGAAACAGTATTTGGCAAAACCAGAACGGGGAGCTGGGAAGGGGTGGGAGGGAGGACAGGGGAAGAGAAGGGGGCTTACGGGACTTTCGGGGAGTGGGGGGGGGCTAGAAAAGTGGAAATCATTTGAAATGTAAATAAATTATATCGAATAAAAAAAAATTGAGACTGATGGTCTTCCTATGGGGATCCATCTCCCCTTCAGCTTCTTTAATCTTTGCCCTAATTCAAACACAGGGGACCTGAACTTCAGTTAAATGGTTAGGTGTGTCTGCTTCTGTCTCATTCAGCTGCTGTTATGGCCTCTCTGGGGACAGCCCTGTAAGTACATCTATCATCAGTAATACTGTCAGAACTAGGTGCCCTTCAATGAAATGGATCTCAAGTTGGGAGATAAGACCTCCTTTCAATCAGACCTCCTTTCCTTTGGTCTCCTTTTTGGTCCTTGCAGTTCCCTTAGACATGGGCAGTTCTGGGTCAAAGATTTTGACTGGATAAATAACCCTGCCTCTCAGGTTGAGGACCATTCTGCCACTGGAGGTAGACTCTTCAGGAGTTCCATTTCCCCAGAGTTTGGCATTTTGGCTAGGGTAACACCCATTGAGTCCTTAGAGTCTCTCACCTCCTGGATCTGATACTTTCTAGAGGGTACCCCACCTCCCACCCCTTGATGCTGCTATCTCCTTTCATTAAATTGGCCCTGTGGGCTTCAATCCTGCCCCCTCAATCCTGTTCCCCTTTTCCACTCCCCCTTCCCACTCCCACCACCATTCACTCCCCGTGCCTCCCATGATTCTTTCTTTCCCCCTTCCAAGCAGAATTGAAATATTCTCACTTGGGCCTTTCTAATTTTTATACTTCTTAAGGTCTGTAGGTTGTGTCATAAGTATTCTGTATTTCTTGGCTAATAGCCACTAATCAGTAAGTATATGCCCTTGTATGCCCTTTTGGGTCTGAGTTACCTTACTCAGGATCTTTTCTACTTCTAGCCATTGGCCTGCAAAATTCATAATATCCTCACTTTTAATAGCTAAATAATATTCCATTGTGTAAATGAATCACATTTTCTGTATCTATTATTCAGTTGAGGGACATTGGAGTTGTTTCCAGGTTCTGGTTATTAAAAATAAGGCTGCTATGAACATGGTGAAACATGTGATCTTGTGGTATGGTGGGGAATCTTTTGGGCATATGGCTAAAAGTGTTATATCTGGGTTTTCAGGTAGATCTACTACCAGTTTTTAGAAGAACCAAAAAATTGATTTCCAGAGTGGTTGCACCATCTAGCAATCCCACAAGCAGTGGAGGACTGTTTTTCTTTTTCCACATCCTTGCCAGCATCTGCTGTGACCTGAGTTTTTGATCTTAGCCATTCTAATTGGTGTGATAAATGGGACCTCATAAAAATTGCAAAGCTTCTATAAGTCAAAGAACACTGTCAGTAGGACAAAACCACAACCAACATATTGGAAAAAGATCTTTATCATTCCTACATCTCATAGAGGGCTAACATCCAATATATAAAATGACCTCAGGAAGTTAGACTCCAGAGAACCAAATAACCCTAATAAAAATGGGCTACAGAGCTAAACAAAAATTGACAACTGTGGAATACTAGATGGCTGAGAAACACCTAAAGAAATGTGCAACATCCTTAATAATCAAGGAATTGCAAATCAAAACAACCCAGAGATTCTACCTTACACCAATCAGAATCGCTAACATCAAACCTCAGGGAACAGAAAATTCTGGAGAGGATGTAGAGAAGGAAGAACACTCCTCCATTGCTGGTGGGATTGTAAACTGGTAAAGCCCCTCTGGAAATTATTTTGGCAGTTCCTCAGAAAATTAGACATAGTACAACCTGAAGACCTAGCTATACCACTCCTGGGCATATACCCAGATGTTCCAACATGTAATAAGGACACATGCTCCACTATGTTCATAGAAGCCTTATTTATAATAGCCAGAAGCTGGAAAGAACCCAGATGTCCCTCAACAGTGGATTGGATACAGAAAATATGGTACATTTACACAATGGAATACTATTCAGTTCTTAAAAATAATACATTCATGAAATTCTTAGGTAAATAGATGGAACTAGAAAATATCATCCTTATTGAGGTAACCCAATCACAAAAGAACACATGGTATATACTCGGTGATAAGTGGATATTAGTCCAAAAGACCAAAGATACCAATGACAGATCACATGAAGCTCAAGAAGAAGGAAGACCAAAGTGTGGATACTTTGATCCTTCTTTAAAGGTGGATCAAAATACCCATGGCTCACAACCAACCAATAGACTAAGCACTGGGTTCCCAATGGAGGAGCTAGAGAAAAGACCCAAGGAGCTGAAGAGGTTTGTAGTCCCATAGGAGGGACAATAATATGTACCAACCAGTACACCATAGTGTCTTTGGTTGATGATTTTGTCACTGAGAGCTCTGGGGGTACTGGGTGGTTCATATTGTTGTTCCTCCTATGGGGATGCAAACCTCTTTAGCTCCTTGGGTCCTTTCTCTATTTCCTCTATTGGGGATTCTGTATTCAATTTAATGGCTGGCTAAGAGTGTACCCCTCTGTATTTGTCATGCACTAACAAAGCCTCCCATGCAACAGCTATATCCAGCTCCAGACAGCAAGCACTTGTGGGCATCGAAAAGATAAACTTTTCAACGAATGGTGCTGATTCACCTGGAAGCTAGCATGCAGAAGAATGCAAATCTATCCATTCTTATCTCCCTGTACTATGCTCAAGTCTAAGTGCATCAAGGACCTCCACATAAAACCTGACACACTGAAACTAATAGAAAAGAAACTAGTAAAGAACCTTGAGAACATGGGCACAAGGGAAAAGTTACTGAACAGAATACCAATAGCTTATGCTCTAAGATCAAGAATTGACAAATGGGACCTCGTAGAATTACAAAGTTTCTGTAAGGCAGAAGACACTGTCAACAGGACAAAATGGCAACCAACAATTTGGGAAAAGTTATTTTTTTTTATTAATACTCCAGGTAGCTTCTCATCACTCATTTGTTTAGTTCATAAATGCTTCTAGATTCTGGTACAGCATCCTTATATATTTTGTAGTCTGGGGATAGATGCATTTTTTGTACATACACACATATAAATATATAATTTAAAATAAAGAAATAACCCTTAAATAGTCAGTATAAATTCTGAACGTACCTCTCTTAATGTTTCCAACAATATACAATAGGGAAACAAAATACTCTTCAATAAATGAAATTGTTTGAGTATTGATTACCAAAAATTGGAACTACGAACTATAGTTTTAAAGAGTTTATTAAATTTTCTACATGTTTTAATTGATTTATTTTCTTAAAATTTTGTCATATCCCTCTTTATTTTCTTTCCCTTTGTACCTTAAAGTAACAACTTAAAAAAAAAAAAACAAAAAAGGAAAATCAAAAGACATAGATATAAAAATTTATGCAAAGCTTATCAGAATGAAACAAAAGTGACATACAAAAAATATACAATCCATTTATTATTTGCCAACTAGTTCTGGCCACTGAGATTGCCATGAAGTATGGTTGATACACCAGTAACACCTTTGTGAAAGATTTTACCTTTCACAGCAGATATCAATTTTGAATACCTTCTTGATCAGGGATATCAATTGCAAATAGCCTTTCGTTTAAGAGTGGGACTTAGTTTCTACTTCTCCTTCTCAGTGCTACTATATTTTACATTTTGACCAATACAAGTCTATAGATGCTGTGATAGTCTCTGTATGATTATATATGAGTTCCTAGAATGATATCTGGGAGACACTGTTTCCTTGAAAATTTTTATCACTTCTCGTTCTAACAAAATTTCCATATCCTCTTCTGCATAGTTCTTGAGACTAAAGGTGTGGGGTTTAGTAGAGTATTACATTTGTGGATGGGCACTATGTTTCCCACACTCTTCATAATGTCTAGTTGTGAGTGTCTATACTCATTATTATTTACTGCAAGAAGGAGCTTCTGCAATGAAGATTGAATACTCTGATAGGATGCACAGAATTGATTCAATGTTCTTGCATCTGTTGAGGCTTGCCTTGTGTCCCATTATATGGTCAGTTTTGGAGAAAGTACCATGAGGTGCTGAGAAGAAGGTATATTCATTTGTTTTAGGATGAAACAAAATATTATATAGATATCTATTAAATCTGCTTGATTCATAACTTCTGTTATTTTCACTGTGTTTGTATTTAGTTTCTCTTTTCATAATCTGTCCATTGGTGAAAGTGGGAAGTTGAAGTGTCCCACTATTGTTTGAGGTATAATGTGTGATTTCTGCTTTAATAATGTTTGTTATACAAATATGGGTGCTCTTGCATTCAAGCTATAGATAATGATTATTGAGAGTTCATCTATATGGAGTTTTTCATTGATGTATATGTGATGTCCTTCTCCATCTTTTATGACAGCTTTTGGCTGAAAATCTATTTTACTGAAAACTAAAATTGCTACTTCAGCTTTCTTCTTGGAGCCATTTGCTTGGTAAATTGTTTTTCAGCCTTATATTTTGAGGTAGTGTCTGTCTCTGTCACTGAGGTGTGTTTCCTGTATGTATCAATATGTTGCATCCTGATTACATATGCAGTCTGTTAGCCTATGGTTTTTTTGTTTGTTTGTTTTGTTTTGTTTTTTTTGCCTTTTCCTCTTGTCCTTTTTTCGATGTATTTTTATTTTATTCAATATATTTTTTATTTACATTTCAAATGATTTCCCCTTTTCTGATGCCCCACTCCCCAAAAGTCACATAAGCCCCCTTCCCTCCCCATGTTCTCCCACACACCCCTTCCCTCTTCCCTGTTCTGGTTTTGTCTTATACTGCTACACTGAGTCTTTCCAGAACCAGGGGCCACTTCTCCATTCTTCTTGTACCTCATTTGAGGTGTGGATTATGTTTTGGGTATTCCAGTTTTCCAGGCTAATATCCACATATTAGTGAGTGCATACCATGATTGATCTTTTGAGACTGGGTTACCTCACTTAGTATGATGTTCTCGAACTCCATACATTTGCCTAAGAATTTCATGAATTCATTGTTTCTAATGGCTGAGTAGTACTCCATTGTGTAAATATACCACATTTTTTGTATCCATTCCTCCATTGAAGGACACCTGGGTTCTTTCCAGCTTCTGGCTACTACAAATAGGGCTGCTATGAACATAGTGGAGCATGTGTCCTTATTGCATGCTGAAGAATCCTCTGGGTGTATGCCCAGGAGGGGTATAACAGGGTCCTCAGGAAGTGTCATGCCCAGTTTTCTGAGGAACCGCCAGACTGATTTCCAAAGTGGTTGCACCATCTTGCAATCCTACCAGCAGTGGAGGAGTGTTCCTCTTTCTCCACATCCTTGCCAACACCTGCTGTCTCCTGAGTTTTTGACCTTAGCCATTCTGACTGGTGTGAGGTGAAATCTCAGGGTTGTTTTGATTTGCATTTCCCTAATGATTAATGACGATGAACATTTCTTAAGGTGTTTCTCAGCCCTCAGAAGTTCTTCATGTTTTATTATTATATAATGGGAGAAATTTCTTTTCTGATCCAATCTCTTTGGTGTTCTGTAGGATTCATGGATGTATATGGGCATCTCTTTCTGTAGGTTAGGGTAGTTTTCATTTATGGTTTTGTTGATATTTACTGGCCCTTGGAATTGGGAATCTTAGTTTTCTTCTATACCTATTATTCTCAGGTTTGGTCTTTTCATTTTGTCCTGGATTTCTTGACTATTTTGCGTTAGGAGCTTTTTTTCTTTTTTGTATTTCCTTTGACTGTTTTCCATTGTCATCCATGGTATTTTCTTTGACTGAGGTTCTCTTTTCTATCTCTTGCTAATGCTTGTATATGAGACTTCTGCTCTTTTCCTAGGTTTTCCATCTCAAGGGTTATCTCTCTCTGTGCCTGCTTTTGTGTTTCCATTTTCATTTTTAGATCCTATATGGTTTTGTTCAAATCCTTAACCTGTTTGATTGTTTTCTTGTATTTTTTAAAAGAGATTTATGTGTTTTCTCTTTAAGTGCTTCTACTTGTTTACCTGTGTTTTCCTGTATTTCTTTAAATGTGTTATATGTATCTTTCATTTTTTTGTTGTTTCTTTTTTATTTTTTATTTTATTTTATTTTTATTTTCTGTATTCTTTGTTTACATTCCAAATGATTTTCCCTTTCCTGGTTTCCCCCCCTCTCCAAAAGTCCCATAAACCCTATTCCCTCTGCCCATTCTCTGATCTACCCCCTCCTACTTCTCTATCCTGGTCCTCCCCTAAAATGCTGAATCAAGCCTTTCTAGGACCAGGGAACTCTCCTTCCTTCTTTCTGGGAATCATTTTTTAAAATATTTTTATTTTCTATATTCTTTGTTTACATTCCAAATGATTTCCCCTTTCCTAGATCCTCCCTCCCCATATGTCCCATAAACCTTCTTCTCTCCATCCATTCTCCAATCACCTCCCTCCTTTTTCTCTGTCCTTATATTCCCCTCCAATGCTAGATCAATTCTTTTTGGGAGTCATTTGATATGTGAATTGGGTCTTGGGTACTCAGAGGTTCTGAGCTAATATCCATTTATCAATGACTACATTCCATGTGTGTTCTTTTGTGATTGGGTTACCTCACTTAGGATGATATTTTCCAGATCCAACCATTTGCTTAAAAATTTCATGAATTCATTGTTCTTAATAGCTGAGTAGTATTCCATTGTGTAAATATACCACATTTTCTGTATCCTTTCCTCCATTGACGGACATCTGGGTTCTTTCCAGCTTCTGGCTATTATAAATAGGGATGCTATGAACATGGTGGAGCATGTGTCCTTATTGTATGCCGGGAAATCCTCTGGGTATATGCCCAGGAGTGGTATTGCAGGGTCCTCCAGAAGTGTTATGTCCAGTTTTCTATGGAACAGCCAAACTGATTTCCATGTGTTGGATTAATTGATAAGAGGAACCAAAGCATGAAAAATTTAGAGTTATTTGGAAAAAGAATTAGCAAGAAAGTATGGTAGTTACCATTTCCAGGTTTTGTGGGCTATAGATTCTTTTGTAAGCTACTATTTGTGTCTGCTATGGTGGTATGAAACAAAAAATGCACAAGTATATATGAATGTGTTCTAGTAAAATTATACTTGGTAACATATTTTTAATATAATTCACAAATATATTCTCTGGGGTTTTTATGACCTCCTGAATATGTAAAATATCATTACTTTGTTAAAATCAGTACTGAAAACTACAGGAAAGCCTGATTAATCTAAAGTTTCAGGTTTTTTTTTTTTTTTGTCCTTTATTTAGGTCACTGTTATTCTCTGTAACAGAACATTTTCTATTTAGTGGAATAATAGCTGATAAGCATGACTATAAGATAATAACACCACCCATGAATGATTATTTCTAAGGTTCCCAGTATCTCATTACGTTATAATGAAAATAATGAAATATAAGGTAAGCTCCCTAGGGCTAAAAACATGCCCCTAATCATAGCACAAAGCATAATTGTCAGCTATTCTATTACTTGTGAATTTTTGGACTTTTATAATTCATTTTTAGATTTAGCCAAGGTGAATATTTATAATCTTTCTCAAATTACTTTGGAGAATCTGTCAACATATGGAACAACTAACTAATTTAAATATTCTCCACATTTTATGACAATGCTAATAAATGCTGGAATGAATGAATTATCACTGCAGAAAAATAGAAAAAATATCCAATTATATAAGCTAAGAGGTCTGAAAATTCCTGAAGAAAATATTAAAAAAAAAAAAAAGAACCATTATTCAATGGAGTTAGTAGAGTGTACTGGCTGGTTTTGTGTATCAAATTGATACAGGCTGATGTTATCACAGAGAAAGGAGTTTCATTTGGGAAAGTGCCTCCATAAGATCCAACTGTGGGCCATTTTCTCAATTAGTGATAAAATGGGGAGGGCCCCTTGTGGGTGGTACCATCCCTGGGCTGGTAGTCTTGTTAGGTTCGATAAGAGAGCAAGCTGAGCAAGTCAGGGGAAGCAAGCCAGTAAGAAACATCCCTCCATGGCCTCTGCATAAGCTCCTGCTTCCTGACCTGCTTGAGTTTCAGTCCTGACTTCCTTTAGTGATGAACAGCAACATGGAAGTGTAAGCTGAATAAACCCTTTCCTCCCCAACTTGCTTCTTGGTCATGATGTTTGTGCAGGAATAACAACCCTGACAAAGGGTTTTTCAGTGATCTATTTTCAGTAATAGATCACTCAATTTTGAATGGATAGAAAGCAACAAGGACAAAGGTTTATTTCATCTTTGTGTTGATCAATTAGGCTGTGGTCCAAATCCTATTTTGTTTTTACTTTGTGACTCATTCTAAAACTACTTAGCCTCCTAGATGTTTAGACCATTGTGATAATGGCAAAGGTAATGTGAGTACATGCACTGTATGTCAAAATTTCCTCACAGTAATTGTGTATAGAATGTCTCTTCACCCTTCATTTGTCAAACTATTCAGGTGGCCATAAGTAACTATGGAACTAAGGAACTGTAATCTTGACTGAAAGGAAGACCAGAAGTAAGTGTTCACAGATATTACTACTGTATTCTGGCATTTTGAGCACAAAGTTTTAATTTATTCACATGGAATAGCATTGATATTATTTTAGGAGAATCAAAACAGAAAATTCATCTTATATCAATATAGAAATCTCATACTAAGCTCAAAACACATACTTACATTGATTACAGATGTGACTCTTAAATATCTGCAGGTAATTATTAAACAAAACTACTCACTTCATAAAAATAAATAACACTGAAATGAAGAAAAATGACAACATAGTACAAATCACTATTTTCATTAGGAAATGGGAATATAATTTACTGTTAAAATCTAGAAAACACATAATCAATTGTTTATATTGCATTAGCTTCAGTTACATGGTTTTACAGTTTAGAAATGTAACAAATTATAGTCTTGGAGAGATCAAGGGAGAGTGCTTGAATCTCACTCAGAAGGGGGAATAAAATACCTGTTGGAATTGAATAGAAGGAAGAAACTGGGTGGGAGAGGAGATGGAGAGAATGGGTGTGTGTGGGGGGGGGGCAGGTGTAGCAAGAGCCAGGAAGTGAAGGCCAAGAGAGTCAATGGAAATTGGTGACCGGCTGAGGTAGTGTCAGAGACCTGGGATAGGGGAGGCTCCATGGAGTCTATGAAGATTAATCTAGCTGAAACTCCTACCAGTAGGAGATGTGAAACCTAAAGTGACCACCTCTTGTAGTCAGCCATGAAATCCAGTGGAGCAATAGGGACATCAACCCACCTAAAAAGTTTTGAGCCAAAATTTGCCCTGCCTACAAGATGTGCAAGGACAAAGATAGAGCATAGACTGAGGGAAGGGCTAACTAATGACAGATCAAACTTGAGACCCATCCCAAGAACCAATTCCTGATTCTATCAATGATACTGTTATGCTTACACACAGGTGAAATAGAAATGTGCAGTACTTTGGAAAGTTAGTTTGTCAATTATTTTTTGTTGGGGCATATGGGCGAAAGGATGTATTGCTAAAGCAGAGATATGAAAGACTGTTTTCTTTAAGCAGACAGAGGTAAAAGGATGTTTGGATATAGCAAACACATTAAGTAATGAACTGTGTAGTTTTATGCTCTACCAACATTTAGGGCCAGGATGTATCAGTGCTACCAACTCCCACCTGGCTTACCTTGAATGTGCAGATAAAAGATGCAGACACACAGTTGTTCAGTATCAATTTGCCTTCTTGGCACAATTGCTAGGCACTACTATATCTCCATTAGAAAATATACCCTAATCTATACTCTTAGCCCCTGCCCTAAACTTCAGGGACTAGTCCCTTCCCTGACCACTCAACTAGAGCAGTGGCCACAGGCCCCAGCTCTTCCTGAGTCCTCACATATTTGCCAGGTTTTCCTCTCTCCAAAGCATGGGGCACCCCATTCTCCTCCCTCACTTCTTGCTGCATGCCTCCAGGGATCAGGAAGTTTTACCTATCCCTTCTGCCCAGCTTTCTTTACTGACAGATCAATAACAAATTGTGGAACAGGATCTTAGCATCAGAACTGACCCCTACAAAGGGGTCACTAGATAAAGGAGTATAAATATGATGCCATAAACAGTGGAAGATGAGCACTGAGCCTTGGTTTGGTTTGTTCCACCTCCTTAGTTTTTGCTAATGACACACATGTAGTAGTTCGAGTTAGATAGCTTTGTTGAGCTCAACTTTTGATAACACCACCAAGGGAAACTCACCCAAGAACTGCTCTTAATGTTCCAGAGGAAGCTTGATGCTTTTGCGACCTCTCTTTAGGCCCCTGGGATAGTCTGGCAGTTTCTTCAGGATTGAACTACAGCTGACTGGTGTCTCCTTGCTGAGAGATCAGGACTGTAACTTCTGCTTTGTACCTGGTGTTTGCTTGCTGGAAGGACTAGACTGTAACTGCTGGTTCATGTCTTGTGTCTGCCTGTCTAGAGAACTGGTCTGCAGCTGCTAAGTTATATTTGGTGCTTGCTATGGGACTGAACTGCTGCCAAAGAAGATCTAGCTCACCCCCAAAGAAATACTACTCATCAGGTACACTTCTCGCACATCCTAATAACTTTGTTGTCTTCCATTACCTATGCTGGGTGGTAGGATAGAGGAGAGATTGAACCCTTATTGAAAGTAGACAACAAAGTTTTATACCTACAGAGAGTAGCCTAGCATAACTGTCCAATGAAAGATGCTACAAATCAACTGACTGAAACAGATCTTGAGATCCACAGCCAAACACTAAAATCAGCTTTAGCAGCCTTGTGTAAGAGTTTGGAGAAGAGTACTGAGATCACACCAAGAGACAGCAGGATTCCCAAAAGTGCTAATACCCCTGAGAGCACAACTTCTGCTCAAATGCCTGGCCCAAGAGGGACCTACTGAGAGGCATCAGGACACAGGGACCAAGGAACAGCCTGGGATAGTATCCTTCCAGTTTCTATCGGCACACAGAGTGGACCCTGTTCCAAAACTCTACTTACCCAGATCCTGCCACAAGAGAGACGGTCTTCCAAGAGAGCTGAGACACCTGAGAGCACAAGTGAGATAACTACTTCTGCTCAAATTCATGGCCTAAGAGGAACCCAACCAAAGACATCAGGACATGAGAATCAAGGAGGAACCAGGATCCTTCCCATTTCCATGTAGACTGCAGAGATGACCCTGTACCATAGCTCTCCATACCCAAATTCCTCCAGGAGAGAACTGATCTCCCAAGAGTGTGGACAGACAAGCTTAAACGAGGGAGAAGCCACAGTCACAGGTAACCAGCTATTGCCAGAGATAACTAGGTGTTAGAAGGCAAGGGCAAGAACATAAGCAACAGAAACCAAGGCTACATGGCATCATTGGAACACAGTCCTCCCAAAAGATCAAGCCCTGGATACAAAAACACAGCAGAAAAGCAAGAATCTGATTTAAAATCACATCTTGTGGTGATGATAAAGGACTTTAAGAAGGACATAAATAACTCCATTAAGAAAATACAGTAGAACACAGGTAAACAGGGAAAAGCCCTTAAAGAAGAAACACAAAAATCCCTTTAAGAATTACAGGAAAACACAACCAAACATGTGAAGTAATTGAAGAAAACCATCCAGGATCTAAAGATGGAAATAGAAACAAAAAGAAATTACAAAGTGAGACAACCCTGGAGATAGAAAACCTTAGAAAGAAATCAGTTGACAAGGTGATAGAATCACCAACAGAATACAAGAGATAAGAAAAAGAATCTCAGGTGCAGAAGATAATCATAGAAAACATTGTCAACAACAGCCAAAGAAAATGTAAAATTCAAAAAACTCCTAGCCCAGAACATCCAGGAAATACAGGAAACAATGAGAAGACCAAACATAAGGAGAAAAGGTACAGAGTAGAGAGAGGATGCCTCATTTAAAGGTCCAGTAAATATCTTCAACAAAATTATAGAGGAAAATTGCCCTAACCTAAAGAAAGAGATGCCCATAAACATACAAGAAGCCTACATAATTCTGAAGAAATTGGAGAAGAAAAGAAATTCCTCCCATAATAATCAAAACACCAAATACACAAAACAAAGAAAGATATTAAAAGCAGTAAGAAAAGAATTTCAAGTAACATATAAAGGCAAACCTATCAGAAGTAGACTAGACTTCTCAACAGAGATTCTTAAAGCAAGAAGATCTTGGGCAAATGTCATACAGAACCTTAGAGAACATAAATGTCAGCCTAGGATACTATACACAGAAAACTCTCAATTACCATAGATGTAGAAACCAAGATATCCCATGACAAAATCAAATTTTCACAATATGTTTCTACAAATCCAGCCTTACAAAGAATAATAGAAGAAAAACTCCAACACTAGGAGGGAAACTACCCCCTAGGAAAAAACAAGAAAGTAATCTTTTAACAAACAGAAGAAGATAGGCACACAATCATAATTCCACCTCTCACAACACTAATGGTAGGAAGCAACAATCATTATCTATCCCTTAATTGCTCTTGAAATCAATGAATTATATTCCCCCCCCAAAAAAAACCACATAGACTAAAAGACTGTATATGTTAACAGGACCCAGCACTTTGCTGAATACAAGAAATGAACATCAGTGAGAAAGAGAGACACTACTTCAAAGTAAAAAGCTGGAACAAATTTCCAAGCATATAGTCCTAAGAATCAAGCGAGAATCAAGCTGCAGTAGCTCTTCTAATAACAAATAAAATCAACTTTCAATCTAAAGCTATCAAAAAAAGAAAAGGAAAGACACTTCATACTCATCAAAGAAAAAAATCTACCAAGATGAAGTCTTAATTCTGAATATCTATGCTTCAAATCCAAGGGCACCCACATTCATAAAGGAAAATTGCTAAATTTCCTAAATTACTAAAGCTCAAAGTACACATTGTACCTCACACAGTAATTGTGGGAAACTTCAACACCATACTCTCATCAATGGTCAGATCATAGAAACACAAACTAAACATAGTGAAACTAACAGAAGTTATGTACTAAAAGGATTTAACAGATATCTATAGAATATTTCATCCTAAAACAAAAGAATATATCTTATTTTCAGCACCTCATAGTGCCTTCTCCAAAATCAACCATATCATTGTTCAGAAAACAAGCCACAACAGATACAAGATGGAAATAATCTCATGCATCCAATTAGAACACTATGGACAAAGGATGGTTTTCTTTTTTTTTTTTATTCGATATAATTTATTTACATTTCAAATGATTTCCCTTTTCTAGCCCCCCCACTCCCCGAAAGTCCCGTAAGCCCCCTTCTCTTCCCCTGTCCTCCCACCCACCCCTTCCCACTTCCCTGTTCTGGTTTTGCCGAATACTGTTTCACTGAGTCTCTCCAGAACCAGGGACCGCTCCTCCTTTCTTCTTGTATCTCATTTGATGTGTGGATTATGTTTTGGGTATTCCAGTTTTCTAGGTTAATATCCACTTATTAGTGAGTGCATACCATGATTCACCTTTTGAGTCTGGGTTACTTCACTTAGTATGATATTCTCTAGCTCCATCCATTTGCCTAAGAATTTCATGAATTCATTGTTTCTAATGGCTGAATAGTACTCCATTGTGTAGATATACCACATTTTTTGCATCCACTCTTCTGTTGAGGGATACCTGGGTTCTTTCCAGCATCTGGCAATTATAAATAGGGCTGCTATGAACATAGTAGAACATGTATCCTTATTACATGGTGGGGAGTCTTCTGGGTATGTGCCCAGGAGTGGTATAGCAGGATCTTCTGGAAGTGAGGTGCCCAGTTTTCAGAGGAATTGCCAAACTGCTTTCCAGAGTGGTTGTACCAATGTGCAACCCCACCAGCAGTGGAGGAGTGTTCCTCTTTCTCCACACCCTCTCCAACACCTGCTGTCTCCTGAATTTTTAATCTTAGCCATTCTGACTGGTATAACATGAAATCTTAGGGTTGTTTTGATTTGCATTTCCCTAATGACTAATGAAGTTGAGCATTTTTTAAGATGCTTCTCCGCCATCTGAAGTTCTTCAGGTGAGAATTCTTTGTTTAACTCTGTACCCCATTTTTTTTATAGGGTTGTTTGGTTTTCTGGAGTCTAACTTCTTGAGTTCTTTATATATATTGGATATTAGCCCTCTATCTGATGTAGGATTGGTGAAGATATTTTCCCAATTTGTTGGTTGCTGATTTGTCCTCTTGATGGTGTCCTTTGCCTTACAGAAACTTTGTAATTTTATAAGGTCCCATTTGTCAATTCTTGCTCTTAGAGCATACGCTATTGGTGTTCTGTTCAGAAACTTTCTCCCTGTACCGATGTCCTCAAGGATCTTTCCCAGTTTCTATTCTATTAGCTTCAGAGTGTTTGGCTTTATGTGGAGGTCCTTGATCCATTTGGATTTGAGCTTAGTACAAGGAGACAAGGATGGATCAATTTGCATTCTTCTGCATGCTGACCTCCAGTTGAACCAGCACCATTTGTTGAAAAGGCTATCTTTTTTCCATTGGATGTTTTCAGCCTCTTTGTTGAGGATCAAGTGGCCATAGGTGTGTGGGTTCATTTCTGGATCTTCAATCCTGTTCCATTGATCCTCCTGCCTGTCACTGTACCAATACCATGCAGTTTTTAACACTATTGCTTGAGGTCAGGGATACTGATTCCCCCAGATTTTCTTTTGTTGCTGAGAATCGTTTTAGCTATCCAGGGTTTTTTGTTTTTCCAGATGAATTTGATAATTGCTCTTTCTAACTCTGTGAAGAATTGAGTTGGGATTTTGATGGGTATTGCATCGAATCTGTATAGTGCTTTAGGAAAAATGGCCATTTTAACTATATTGATTCTACCAATCCATGAGCATGGGAGGTTTTCCCATTTTTTGAGGTCTTCTTCCACTTCCTTCTTCAGAGTCTTGAAGTTCTTGTCATACAGATCTTTCACATGTTTGGTAAGAGTCACCCCAAGATACTTTATACTGTTTGTGGCTATTGTGAAGGGGGTCATTTCCCTAATTTCTTTCTCAGCCTGCTTATCCTTTGAGTATAGGAAGGCCACTGATTTGCTTGAATTGATTTTATAACCTGCCACTTTGCTGAAGTTGTTTATCAGCTGTAGGAGCTCTCTAGTGGAGTTCTTTGGGTCACTTAGGTAGACGATCATGTCGTCTGCAAATAATGATAGTTTGACTTCTTCAAAGGATGGTTTTCAATAGCAAGAAAAACAACAGAAAACAAACATACATATGAAAACTGAACAATGCTCTACTTAAAGATAACTTAGTCAAGGAAGAAATAAAGAAAAAAATTACAGACATATTAGAATCTAATGAAAATGTAGGCACAGCATATCCAAACTAATGGGAAACAATGACAGCAGTACTAAGAGGAAAACTCATAGCTTTGAGTGCCTCCAGAAATAAACTGGACAGAACATATACTAGCGACCTGACAACACTCCTAAAAGCTCTAGAAAAAAACAAGCAAATATTCCTAAGAGGAGTAGATACTAGGAAATACTCAAATTCAGGGCTGAAATCAAGAAAGTAGAAACAAACAGAACTATGCAAAGTGTGAACAAAAGCAGGATTTGGTTCTTTGAAAAAATCAACAAGATAGAAAAACCCATAGCACAACTATAAGAGAACACAGAAACAGTATCCAAATTAACAAAATCAGCAATGAAAAGTATGAGAAAACAACAGAAACTGAATAAATCCAAAAATTTCATCGGATCCTTCTACAAAAGATTATACTCAACAACATTGGAAAATCTGAATGAAATTTACAATTTGCTACACAGATTCAAGGTACTGAGGTTAAATCAGGATCAGAAAAACCATTTAAACTGTCACATAACCTATAAAGAAATAGAAGCAGTCCTTAAAATTCTCCCAACCAAAAAATGCCTGGGACCAGATGGGTTTAGTGCAGAATTTTATCAGACCTTCAAAGAAGACCTAATACAAATGCTCTTCAAACTATTCCACAAATTACAAACAGAAGGAACACTACCCAATTCATTCTGAGAAGCCACAGTTATACTGATACTAAAACCACACAAACACCAAACAAAGAAAGAGTATTTCAGACCATTTTCCCTTATGAATATCAATGTAAATTTTTCAGTACAGTTCTCGCAAAGCAAATCTAACGATACATCAAAATGAACATTTGTCATGATCGAGCAGGCTTCATCCCAGGGATGCAGGAATGATTCAATATTTGGAAATCCATTGATGTAATCCACTACATAAGCAAACTTAAAGAAAAAATTCACATGATCATTTCATTAGATGCTGAAAAAGAATTTCACAAAATTCAAAATCTCTTCATGGTAAAAGACTTTGAAAGAACTGGAATTCAAGGCCCATACCAAAACATAATAAAAGCAATATACAACAAACCAAGTAAAAAGCTGGAAAAAAAATTTCTAAACATATGATCCTAAGCATCAAGCTAGAGTAGCTCTTTTAATATTGAATAAAATCGACTTTCATTGTACAGTTATCAAAAAAGATAAGGAAGGACACTTAATACTCATCTAAGAAAAAAAAAATCTACCAAGATGAAGTATCAATTCTGAGTATCTATTATTCTGAACATCAATTAAATGAAGAGAAAATTGTGGTAATCCCATTAAATCAGGGACTAGATGAGGCTCCTACTTTCTTCCTATTTAATATAGTACTTGAATTTCAAGCTAGAGCAAGTAGACAACAAAAGTAGGTCAAGGTATACAAATTAGAATGGAAGAAGTCAAAATAACACTATTTGCTGATGATATAACAGTATACATAAGTGACCCTGAAAAGTCTATCAGAAAACTCTTAAACTTAATAAATTCAGCAAAGTGGCTGGATATAAAATTAACTCAAACAAATCAGTAGCCTTTCTACACTGAAAGGTCTCACTACCCAGCAACCACCAAAACCACACCATCCCTCCAGAATAGCACTCCTTTTCCATTCCTTCTCCTACTTCCTACATGGCCATATGCCCATTAGTTCTGCTGTGGTAGACCACTGCCAGTTCTGCCACAGGGAAGACCCCCATCTCCTGATATTTTCTAGAGAAGCAGCAGCATGGAGGGCATTCAAACAAGCATCACACAGGCCATTTGACTCTTGTCAGGTCTACCACAGGGAATATACCATCTCCTGATACTTCCTGGAGAACCAGCCATATGCAGGGCATTTCTGAGAATAGGAATCCAAGGAGTACAGATACACAAGCTTGCAGGACAGAGAAGACACAGTCAGAGACAGCAAGATCAACTAACACCAGAGATAACTAGATGGCAAAGGGCAAACATTGTATCATTACCAACAAAACCCAAGGCAACATGGCACCATTAGAACCCAATTCTCTCTCAACAGCGAATCCTGGATGTCTCATCACATCAGAAAAGCAAGAGCTGAATTTAAAAAAACACATTTTATGATGCTGATAGAGGATTTCAAGAAGGACATAACTCTTTTTAAAAAAAAAATACAGGAGAATATGGGTCAATAGGTAGAAACCCTTAAAGAGGCAACACAAAAATATCCCACAGGGAATTATGGGAGAACAGGTGTCAACAGGAAGAAGCCCCGAAAGAGGAAACACAATAATCTCTTAAAGAAACACAGGAGAACATGGGTCAACAAATAGAAATCCTTAAAGAAAAAACAGAAATATCCCTTAAATAATTTCAGGAAAATACAAACAAACAAGTGAAGGAACAGAACAAAACCATCCGGGATCTAAAAATGGAAGTAAACATAATAAAGAAATCACAAAGTGTGACATCTCTGAAGATAGAATTCTTGGAAAGAATTCAGGAGTCATAGATACAAGCATCAACAAGAGAATACAGGAGATAGAAGAAAAAATCTCAGATGCTGAAGATTCCATAGAAAATATTGACTCAACAGTCAAAGAAAATGCAAAATCCAAAAAGCTTGTTTTCCAAAACATCCAGGAAATCCAGGACACAATGAGAAGACCAAACCTAAGGATTATAGGTATAGAAGAGAATGAGGATTTACATCTTAAAGGGCCAGTAAAACTCAGCCAAATTATAAAAGAAAACTTCCCTAACCTAAAGAAAGAAATGCTCATGAACATACAAGAAACTTACAGAACTCCAAACAGACTGGACCAGTACAGAAATTCCTCTTGTCACATAATAATCAAAACACCAAATGAACTAAACAAAGAAAGAATATTGAAAGTAGTGAGAGAAAAAGGTCAAGTAACATATAAAGGCAGACTTATCATAATTACACCAGATTTCTCACCAGAAACTATGAAATCTAAAAGATCCTGTGCAGATACCATACCAACCCTAAGAGAACATAAATGTCAGCCTAGACTACTATACCCAGCAAAAATCTCAATCACCATAGACTGGGCAAACAAGACGTTCTATGACAAATGCAAATTTTCATAATATTTTTCACAAATGCACCTTTAAAAAGAATAATGTGTGGAAAATACCAACACAAGGTGGGAAAATACACCCTAGAAAAAGCAATAAAGTAATCTTCTTTCTACAAACCCAAAAGAAGATAGCCACACAAACAGAATTTCACCTTTAACAAAAAATATAACAGTAAGCAATGATCACTTTTCCTTAATATCTTTTAACATCAATGGTCTCAATTACCCAATAAAAACTCATAGACTAACAGACTGGATATGTAAACAGGACCCAACATTTTCCTGCATACAAGAAACCTACCAGGTCCAGATAGGTTTAGAGCGGAATTCTATCAGATCTTCAAAGAAGAGAAAATACTGATACGCTTCAAACTATTCCGTGAAATAGAAACTCAAGGAACACTATACATCTCACTGTGTGAAGCCACAATAATGCTTGCTTATACCTAAACCAAACAATGACCAAACATGGAAAGTCAACTTCAGACCAATTTCCCTTATGAATATCAAAGCAAAAATATTCAACAAAATTCTGCCAAACTGAATCCAAGAATGCATCAAAACAATAATTCTGGAGTCTAACTTCTTGAGTTCTTTATATATATTGGATATTAGCCCTCTATCTGATGTAGGATTGGTGAAGATCTTTTCCCAATTTGTTGGTTGCCGATTTGTCCTCTTGATGGTGTCCTTTGCCTTACAGAAACTTTGTAATTTTATAAGGTCCCATTTGTCAATTCTTGCTCTTAGAGCACATGCTATTGGTGTTCTGTTCAGAAATTTTCTCCCTGTACAGATGTCCTCAAGGGTCTTCCCCAGTTTCTTTTTTATTAGCTTCAGAGTGTCTGGCTTTATGTGGAGGTCCTGATCCATTTGGATTTGAGCTTAGTACAAGGAGACAAGGATGGATCAATTCACATTCTTCTGCATGCTGACCTCCAGTTGAACCAGCACCATTTGTTGAAAAGGCTATTTTTTTTCCATTGGATGTTTTCAGCCCCTTTGTCAAGGATCAAGTGGCCATAGGTGTGTGGGTTCACTTCTGGATCTTCAATCCTGTTCCATTGATCCTCCTGCCTGTCACTGTACCAATACCATGCAGTTTTTAACACTATTGCTCTGTAGTATTGCTTGAGGTCAGGGATACTGATTCCCTCAGACTTTCTTTTGTTGCTGAGAATAGCTTTAGCTATCCTGGGTTTTTTGTTATTCCAGATGAATTTGATAATTGCTCTTTCTAACTCTGTGAAGAATTGAGTTGGGATTTTGATGGGTATTGCATTGAATCTGTAGATTACTTTTGGCAAAATGGCCATTTTAACTATATTGAGTCTACCTATCCATGAGCATGGGAGGTTTTCCCATTTTTTGAGGTCTTCTTCCATTTCCTTCTTCAGAGTCTTGAAGTTCTTGTCATACAGATCTTTCATATGTTTGGTAAGAGTCACCCCAAGATACTTTATACTGTTTGTGGCTATTGTGAAGGGGGTCATTTCCCTAATTTCTTTCTCAGCTTGCTTATCCTTTGAGTATAGGAAGGCCACTGATTTGCTTGAGTTCATTTTATAACCTGCCACTTTGCTGAAGTTGTTTATCAGCTATAGGAGTTCTCTAGTGGAGTTTTTGGGTCACTTACGTAGACTATCATGTCATCTGCAAATAATGATAGTTTGACTTCTTCCTTTCCAATTTGTATCCCTTTGACCTCCTTATTTTGTCGAATTGCCCGAGCTAGTACCTCAAGTACAATATTGAAAAGATAAGGAGAAAGGGGGCAGCCCTGTCTAGTCCCTGATTTTAGTGGGATTGCTTCAAGTTTCTTTCCATTTAGTTTGATGCTGGCTACTGGTTTGCTGTATATTGCTTTTACTATGCTTAGGTATGGGCCTTGAATTCCTGTTCTTTCCAAGACTTTAAGCATGAAAGGATGCTGAATTTTGTCAAATACTTTTTCAGCATCCAATGAAATGACCATGTGGTTTTTTTCTTTGAGTTTGTTTATGTAGTGGATTGCATTGATGGATTTCTGTATATTGAACCAACCCTGCATTCCCAGGATAAAGCCTACTTGATCATGGTGGATGATCGTTTTGATGTGTTCTTGGATTCGGTTGGCAAGAATTTTATTGAGTATTTTTGCATCGAAGTTCATAAGGGAAATTGGTCTGAAGTTCTTTTTCTTTGTTGGATCTTTGTGTGGTTTTGGTATCAGCATAATTGTGGCTTCATAGAAGGAATTGGGTAGTGTTCCTTCTGTTTCTATTTTGTGGAATAATTTGAAGAGTATTGGTGTTAACTCTTCTTTGAAGGTCTGATAGAATTCTGCACTGAAACCATCTGGTCCTGTGCTTTTTTTGGTTGGAAGACTTTCTATGACTCCTTCAATTTCTTTAGGCATTATGCGACTGTTTAGATGATCTATTTGGTCCTGAATTAATTTTGGTATTTGGTATCAGTCAAGGAAATTGTCCATTTCCTCCAGATTCTCCAGTTGTGTTGAGTACAGGCTTTTGTAGTAGGATCTGATGATTTTTTGGATTTCCTCAGTTTCTGTTGTTATATCTCCCTTTTCAGTTCTAAGTTTGTTAATTTGGATACTTTCTTTCTGCCCTTTGGTCAGTCTGGCTAAGGGTTTATCTATCTTGTTGATTTTCTCAAAGAACCTATTAAAAATGGGGTACAAAGTTAAACAAAGAATTCTCACCTGAAGAACTTCAGATGGTGGAGAAGCATCTTAAAATATGCTCAACTTCATTAGTCATTAGGGAAATGCAAATCAAAACAACCCTGAGATTTCACCTTACACCAGTCAGAATGGCTAAGATTAAAAATTCGGGAGATAGCAGGTGTTGGAGAGGGTGTGGAGAAAGAGGAACACTCCTCCACTGCTGGTGGGGTTGCAAATTGGTACAACCACTCTGGAAATCAGTCTGGCGGTTCCTCCGAAAACTGGGCACCTCACTTCCAGAAGATCCTGCTACACCACTCCTGAGCATATACCCAGAGAATTCCCCACCATGTAATAAGGATACATGCTCTGCTATGTTCATAGCAGCCCTATTTATAATTGCCAGATGCTGGAAAGAACCCAGGTATCCCTCAACAGAAGAGTGGATGCAAAAATGTGGTACATCTACACAATGGAGTACTATTCGGTCATTAGAAACAAGGAATTCATGAAATTCTTAGGCAAATGGATGGAGCTAGAGAACATCATACTAAGTGAGGTAACCCAGACTCAAAAGGTGAATCATGGTATACACTCACTAATAAGTGGATATTAACCTAGAAACCTGGAATACCCAAAACATAATCTACACATCAAATGAGGTATAAGAAGAAAGGAAGAGTGGCCCCTTGTTCTGGAAAGACTCAGTGAAGCAGTATTCAGTAAAACCAGAACGGGGAAGTGGGAAGGGGTGGGTGCGAGGACAGGGAGAGAGAAGGGGGCTTACAGGACCTTCTGGGAGTGGGGGGGCTAGGAAAGGGGAAATCATTTGAAATGTAAATAAAAAATATATCGAATAAAAAAATGAAAAAAAAAGAATAAATAACCCAACTACATCAATGCTATAAAACATACATATTTGTTATATCTTAAAACCTGCTTTAAATAAGATCACTCCAGTGTTGTTGTAAATGTTTTTCACAAGAAATTCCCATTAAACAATATTTCTCTATTCCAAGTGTATCAATGAGTTCAGCACTGGAAATAAATAATAAACATGATGGAAAATAGAAAAATCTTTATTATCTTTTATATTGAAATATTGAATGTATTCAGAATAAAGTAAAATTGTTAAAGTAAAAAAAAAAAAAAACAATAATTCACTGCAATCAAACAGACTTCATCCCAGGGATGCAGAGATGTTTCAATATATAGAAATCCATCAATGTAATCCACTACATAAACTCAAAGTAAAAAATCCACATGGTCATTTCATTAAATGCAGAAAAGGCTTTTGACGAAATTCAGCATTCCTACATGATGATCCTACAAGTCTTGGAGAGATTGGGAAATCAAGGCCCACACCTAAACATAGTGAAAGCCATATACTGTAATGCGGTAGCCAATATCAAACAAAATGGAGAGAAATGTGAAGCAACCCCACTAAAATCAGGGACCAGACTAGGCTGCCCACTCACTCCCTATCTATTCAACATAGTTCTTGAAGTCTTAGTCAGAGCATTAAGACAACAAAAGTTGGTCAAAGGGATACAAATTGGAAAGAAAGAAGTCACAATATCATTATCTGCAGGTAATATGTTCATATACTTAAGCTACCTCAAAATATCCACCAGAGAACACCTAAAGCTGATAAACAACTTCAGCAAAGTGGCTGGATATAAAATTAACTCAAACAAATCAGTAGCCTTCCTTTACTCAAAGGATAAACAAGCTGAGAAAGAAATTAGGGAAATGACACCCTTCACAATAGTCACAAATAATATTACATACCTTGGTGTGACTCTAACCAAGCAAATGAAAGATCTATATGATAAGAACTTCAAGCCTCAGAAGAAAGAATTCAAAGAAGATCTCAGAAGATGGAAAGATCTCCCATGCACATGGATTGGAAGGATTAATATAGTAAGATGGACATCTTGCTGAAAGTTATCTACAGATTCAGTGCAATCCCCATCAAAATTCAAAATCAATTCTTCATAGAGCTAGAACAAGCAATTCTCAAATTCACATGGAATAACAAAAAACTCAGTATAGCAAAAAATAGTCTCCACAACAAAAGACTTCCTGAGCAAAATACCATCACTGACCTCAAGCTCTACTACAGAGCAATAGTGATAACCACTGTTTGGTACTGGTACTGAGACAGGCAGGAAGATCAATGGAATAGAATTGAAGACGCAGAAATGAACCCACATACCTATGTTCATACACTGAATCTAATAAAAAAAAAAAGTAGAAAGTGGGGGAAAACCTTGAACACTAGGGCAGAGGTGAAAATTTCCTAAACAGAACACCAATAGCTTATGCTCTAAAATCAAGAATTGACAAATGGGACCTCATATAAAATAGAAAGTTTCTGTAAGGCAAAAGACGCTGTCAATAAGCCAAAACAGCAAGCAACAAATTGGGAAAAGATCTTTACCAACCCTACATCTGACAGAGGGCTAATATCTAATACATACAAAGAACTCAAGAAGTTAAACACCACAGATCCAGATAACCCTGTTAAAAAATAGAAAATAGAGCTAAACAAAGAATTCTCAACTGAGGAATGTCAAATGGCTGAGAAGCACCTAAAGAAATGTTCAATATCCTTAGGCATCAGGGAAATGCAAATCAAAATGAGCCTGAGATCTCACCTCACACAAGTCAGAATGGCAAAGATCAAATTCTCAGGTGATAGCAGATACTGGTGAGGATGTGGAGAAAGAACAACATTCCTCCATTGCTAGTGGAGTGGCAAGCTGGTATAGCCACTCTGGAAATCAGTGTGGTGGTTCCTCATTAAACTGAACATAGCACTACCTGAGGACCTAGCTATTCCATTCCCATTCTGGCCAATCCAGAAGATGGCCCAACATGTAATAAGGATACATGATCCACTACATTCATAGCATACATATTTATAATAGCCACAAGCTGGAAACAACCTACATGTCCCTCAGCCGAGGAATAGATACTGAAAATGTGGTACATTTGCACAATGGAGTACTACTCAGCTATTCAAAACAATAACTTCAGAAATTCACAGGCAAATTCATGGATCTAGAAAATATCATCCTGACTGAGGTAACTCAGTGACAAAGGAATACACATGATATGGACTCACTGATAAGCATATGTTAGGCGAAGAGTGAAATACCTAAGATACAACTCACAGACCCCATGAAGCTCAAGTGAACAGAAGATCAAAGAGTGGATGCTTCAGTCCTCCTTAGGAGGGGAAACAAAATAATGAAGGGAATTAGAGGTTGTGGGGTATTTGGGAGGAAACGTGGGGAAATGGAGAAAGGGGAAGAATCATGTAGGAGAGGAGAAGGAAGAGATGAACACAGGGTCAGGAAATGAAACAGAAGTGTGTAGCAATTAGGGATGAGGATCTGGAAGTAGCAACTAGAAAGTCCCAGACACCAGGAATGCAAGAGCCTCCCAGGACCCCACAGGGATGACATTAGCTGAAATATCACACAAAGTGTAGGGAGAACCTGTTCAGTCCATATCCAAAGTTAAACATGCCCCCCTGGCTGAAGTATGTGGTCACCCACCCATCTTCAAAATTTTAACCCTGAATTGCTCCTTTCTAAAGGAAATACAGGGACAAAGAGTAGAGCAGAGACTGAATATAAGGCCATCCAGACAGTGCCTCACCTGTGGATCCAAATGCAGACACTAAACACAGACACTATTGCTGATGCCAAGAATTGCTTGCTGACAGGATCCTTATTCAACTGTTTCCTGAAAAGCTCTGCCATATCATGATCAATACAGATGTGGAGACTCACAGTCAACCATTGGAATAAGTACAGATACCCCAATGCAGGAGTTAGAGAAAGGACTGAAGGAACTAAAGGGGCCTTATCTGGGATCAATGGTAAGGGAAGCCCTTGGTCCTGTGAAGTCTAGATGCCCTAGTGTAGAGGAATGCTAGTGTGGCGAAGGGGGAGTGGGTAGGTCAGTGAGGGATCACCCTCGTAGAAGCAGGGTAAGGGGGGATGGGATAAGGGGTTTGCACAGGGAAATAATGAAAGGGGATAACATTTGAAATGTAGATAAATAAAATAAAATAAAATAAAATAAAATAAACAAATTGGGTGGGAAAAAAGACTTGGGGGAAGAATTGAGTAACCCAGAGGTGATAGAGACTCTCTAAAAGTAGACCAACAGACTTAATTCATCTGTGGCTTTGGGGGCTCCTAGAGACTAAAACACCATCCAAAGAGCATAGTTGGTTTCGATTTAGGCTCCTGGCACATATGTAAGAGATGTGCAGCTTGGGCCTCATGAGAGTCTTTCAACAAATAGAATGGAGGTTGTCCATTACCAACAATTAATCTATCTCCAATTGCTAACTACATGAAAAGGGGGGAAAAGGTAGTTTCTTCAAGGGTGTCTTGCTGGATATTAAAGCCAGTGTAAGCTTTTTTGTGTTCCTTTTGTATTATAAGTTATGTAAACTGAGAATATGGTCATGTTCTATTCCCAGCATTAGGTGGCCAATACAACATTAATTCTGTAATATTTTGGGAGATATTCCTTTGTTCATGTACATTTTATCTTACAGGTATGTTATGTTTTCCTTTCTTTTTCGTTGTTGTTTGTTTTTATAGTTTATATTTTATGTTTCCATTTGACATAGTATTTATTTCCTTTTTTGTTTGTTACTTTTTTCATTTTGTTTTACTCATTTTCATCTTTTGACTTCCTAATTTTTTTAAGAGAGACCAAAAGAGAGCTTGGAATTGGAAAGGGAACAAAGAGAACTTAAAAACAAATTACAGGAGCTAAAAACTGGTTCAGAATATATTATATGAAAGTAACTTTATTTCAGTAAAAAGAAGATAAATGCCTAAAGGCCTGGTAGAATTGTTCTCTTGTCTGGAAAGTTCAAAGCCATGTTAAAAGATGTTGAACACAAAATTGTTAGCCTCTGACACTCTTTAATTGTTCAAACTGAAAATGCATAAGTTAGGGCACAAGAATATCCTCAGAGACCCAAAAAAGAAGCTGGTCCTTGAACTTGGCTTCCCAAGTTTCCCTTCTACTTAGATCTCTCTTGCCCTATTTCTCTTGCTTTATTCCTGTGTTCGTTTGGTGTGTGTGTGTGTGTGTGTGTGTGTGTGTGTGTCCCCTTGACCTTAATTTTAAAAACTGTCTTGTTTTAATGTGTGTTAAGTAAGTAAGCTCTAAAGAAAATTTTGGGGGCTAGAGAGATGGCTCAGCAGTTAGGAGCACTGACTACTCTTCTGAAGGTCCTGAGTTCAAATGCCAGCAATCACATGATAGCTCACAACCATGCATAATGAGATCTGATGTTCTCTTCTGGTCTGTCCGAAGACAGCTACAGTGTGCTTGCATATATAATAAATACATCTTAGAAAAAGAAAAAGAACTGTACATTGAATTAAAAACAAAATAACAGAAATATTTTGATAACTATTTTTGTTTAATTTATCAAATGAGTTTTAAGCATATCAAATATTTCACTTTCATTCAAGTATGTACACATTCTTCCTGGCTGTAAAACACCCTTTTGTTCAAATATACCAGAATAATCCTATTGCTTAAAAAATATCTTGTGTCCTGCTTCTATATGCCAGTTATTCAGTTATCTTTATTAGAACTGTGAAGCTTCTAAAAAAACACAGCATAATTTGAAATCATTACTGAACAGTGTTAAATTGGGGGCGTATGAAAGCATTATGATAATATGTCCAAAACACAGTAAAGTTATAGTAATCGAGGAACTTAAACAATTTTGGCATAAATTTCCATATTAAGAGCAAATTTCTTCTGACTACATAAATGAACAACTTTCCAAATAGTCAGGTTAAAATGAATGTCAACTATGAGTAAAATTAATTGCTTTCCATACAAACTTGATCATATTTGGATTTTGATATATTAGATGATACTCACATAGTTCTCTCCATTTCAGTTATATCTTTAAATGTATAAATCACATAATCTATTAGATTATCAACATGAATTGGTTACATCTCCTCCTGAACAAGAAACATATCTTTCTAAATTAGGTATATAACTTGCTAATTTTCTGTATCACAAAATATATCACAGTTATCTCCTACTAATTCATAAATGTTGAAATTATTGTTAGGTATCTTTATAAATAACTAGATTATTTCTTGAGTCACTCTTATTTCAGATTTTAAATGAACACACTTTTGGACAATTAGATTTACTTCATATTTTCAAAAACTTTATTGTACCTTGGTATGTCTTAGGACACAAATAATTAGAAACAAAAGTATGTCACTGCAGGAAGAACCTGAGAAACCTAAGAACATTCACTACTTGGTAAGTTGTGCTTAATTGTAATAATTTTGTTCTACACAATTTCCTTGCTGAATTTGCTAAAAAGTACAAAACCTAGGCTAGAGGTATATCTCCGCTCTTAAATGCTAAGGTTCACAACCAAAACTTTGATAATAAAATTGTGTAAACCAGTGTCTATTATCTGCTGTGCTAAAGGTATTTAGGTAATTATATTCTGGCTACATGAATTCTGGGTAGACTTTTAATTAGAATAAAACTCAGGGTGGATGAAAATGTTACTATTTTCTGATTAACATTATTTTAAAATTATAATATATACCCATTATAATTTTATATGTATAAATATATTAATTCAATGGAAATGATTATAATTCATACAAATATGATCGTGAATTCAGGTGTAGTGCATATAGTCAGAACCCATAATATATAGCCTTACCCGCAAGTCTATCTATCATACTTTATGGCCTTCCATATATAGACTACTTGGTTTTATTTTGACTATCAATAAGATCTTGAAATTGTAGTATGTTCTTTGGTAATACATAAGAATTAATAGTTGAACTTAAAATAAATTAATAAATTATATCAAAATATTTCATAATCAAAAATAATTTCAAATATTTCCCCCATATACTTTTTCGGCATTTTTAAAAATTTTTAATTTCTAAGTATATGGAAATAAAATAGTATGATAAAGCAAAAGTAAATAATTACAAGGAGAACATTAAATGCTGAGGATTATTAGAGAAAAGCCTAAAGGGAACAATGTGAATGTGTTGGCTTGAATGAAATGTCTCGCTTAGGACCATAGGAGGCATTACTATAAGGAGGTGTCCCTTTGTTAAAATAGGTTTGACCTTGTTGGAGGACATATGTCAATGTGTAGGCAGGCCTTGAGGGCTCCTATTACCTAAGCTACACTGAGTGAGATCTAGAACCTCCTTCTGGGAACTTGAAGAAGACAGTCTGCTGCCTTCTTTTGTATCAAGATACAGCTTGATCTCAAATTCTCAGCTCCTTTTCTAATATCATGTATGCCATGAGGCTGCCAATGTTTCTCACCTTGATGATAATGGTCTAAAGTTCTGAAGTTGTAAGCTATACTCAATTAAAGGTTATCTATTATAAATGTTGCCTTATCAACACAATGAAACAGTAAGACAGAAATTGGTACCAGGAGTAGGTTATTACTATGATAGGCCTCTCCATGATTTTGTTTGGAGGAATGTGAAATTTGGTTCTTTGGATTTAGAGAGTAGTGGAATGCTTTAAGTATGGGTTAATTGATATCCTAGTGGGAAAATGAAAGACAGTATTGAGAGTTTGAATTTGAATTCTGGGGACCTTGTTCTAGAGGTTCCAGAATAGAGGAATGTATGTTGCCTGGAGATCATTTATTCTTGAGATGTTTTCATGAAGAATGTGGCTGCTTTTTGGCCTGTTCACTAGAGTTTGTCTGAGACTAAGGTAAGAAATTCAGATTGGTTGCATTGAGGAAAGAAGTTGCAAAGTAGTCTAGCATAGACTCTTTGCAGAGGTTCTCACTTCTAAAGAGTCTTTTGAACAGATGTAGCAAAAAGAGATGGTGCTAGAGAAGGAGTCAGGAGTTCCATGTCTTGATCTGAATGCAGGTTAAAGGAGCTTGTTTTCCACAGGCAAACAAGAGGAAGATATGAATCCTCCTGTTTCTGTTCCCTGATTCTCCCTGTAATGGCCACCAAAGCCAGTATGGTGGTTTGAATAAAAATGGTTCACATAGGCCCATAGGGAGTATCACTATCAGAAGGTGTGGCATTGTCATAGGGGTGTCACTAGGTGGTGAGTTTTCAGTGGCTTAGCCCTAGTGGCTCATTGTCTCTTCCTGCTGCCTGAAGATCCAAATGTAGAGAACTTTAAGCTATCTCTTCACCAAACTTTGCCTGCATGCAGCTATGAATCCTCCCATGATGAGAATGGATTGAACATTTAAAACTATATATAAGCCAGCCCTAATTAAATATTGTCTTTTATATAAACTACCTTGCTCATGGTATGTCCTAGAAGCAATGAAACCCTAACTAGGATCAAATCTAAGGAACCACCAATTAAATGTTTTCCTTTATAAAAAAAATTGTAGGGGTCATGGTGTCTCTTCATGGCAATAAAACTTTGGCTTATTAGTAGGTGTCTTCAGTGTCAGTTGTGGATAATTCTAGGAAGCAGAATCTGAGAACATGAACTTAATTTCACCTTAAGTGCAAAAGACAGACTAAATACAGTTATATTTGAAAGAAATAAGCTTCAACAGTAGCAACTTCCTAAAATGCATACATATATAAATGAAATTTAAATGGACTTACTAAATAACAAGAAAAGCAATGTTACAACTAGACATCGTACAATACATATAGAAGAATTTTAATCCAGCAACCTGACTACTTTGATGAGGGAGCACATCTAAAACATAGGTCTGTGTGATCCTGCTGAAATGTAAACAAATCCTTAGTATGTATTTTTAATCCTTCTTGCTGGAATACAGCAATACCTTTAGAATACACCTTTAATTCCAAACAATGGCATATAATTGAGCTTCAGATAAAGTGAGGAATGAAAGAGATTGACAGAGTCAGAGATAGGGTATGCCCAACTCTTGGGAGAACAGACAGATAAGAGGATGTATGCAAGAGCAGTGTGGCAAGAAAGAAGAGAGGAGTTCAGTTGAGTTGCCAGCAATTCAGTTGAATGCAGTTGAATTCATGAAGTTCCATTCAGTTTTTTTTTTCCTATTCACATATTCAGTTCAGTTCTGTGAGGGCAGTTTGTGCAGTCAGTGCAATTCATTTCATCAAGTTCCTAGATACTATTTCCAAGTAGAACAGTTCAGTCAGAACCTGAAAGAAGCCAATTTGAATCAGTCAGTGTAAACACTGTTAGCTATAATAGTCACCTGCCCAAAAGACACACCCACTTGTGACATGAGTTGGATAGGTGGCAGCCAACAATCTAGGAGTTGGGGAGTGTACTGGCTAGTTTTGTGTGTCAACTTGACACAGGGTGGAGTTATCACAGAGAAAGGAGCTTCAGTTGGTGAAAGTGACTCCATGAGATCCAGCTGTGGGGCATTTTCTCAATTAGTAATCAAGTGAGGAGGGACCCTTGTGGGTGGTTCCACCTTTGGGCTGGTGTTCTTGGGTTCTATAAGAGAGCAGGCTAAGCAAACCAGGGGAAGCAAGCCAGTAAGAAACATCCCTCCATGGCCTCTGCATCAGCTCCTGCTTCCTGACCTGCTTGAGTTCCAGTCCTGACTTCCTTTAGTGATGAACTGTAACAATGTGGAAGTGTAAGCTCAATAAACCCGTTCCTCCCCAACTTGCTTCTTGGTCATGATGTTTGTGCAGTAATAGAAACCCTGACTAAGACAGGGAGGGAATAAATGTGACAAAAATGTAATTATGCAAAGTTGCCCTGGCTAGGTTTTATGAGAATTTGATTTAAAAAGGCCTCCAGAATATCAGAATGTAGTAAAGACTTCAAATAATTTTTATATTTAGTTATAGATTTATAAGGCCCAAAACCATTGTGACCAGTGCAACTTCTGGGCTGGTGATCCTGGTTTATATAAATAAGCAGGCCAAGCAAGGTATAAAGAGAAAGTCAGTAAGCAACACCCCTCAACAGAATCTCCATTAGCTCCTACTCTCTTATTCCTGTTCTCCATGTTTTTCTGCCTTGAATTCCTCTGATGGTGAAAAGTTCTGGAGAAATGTGAACAACATAAATCCTTACCTCTACAATTTACTTTCGATCATGCTGTTTCATCATAATAATAATCATCTTAAATAAAACAGAGCTAAAAAAAAAGTATAAACTTAAGAAAACAATTTTAAAAACTATGCATCAATAAAGAAGCCATGAAATATGGTGAACTATTTTTAAAACATAATACTAAGTGGGGAATATAGTGAAATGTAAGATTATAAAATTTTTAACTTAAGTAAAATTATTATACCTTACTATTCTCCTTTGACATTTTTGCTATAAATTTCTCTAAAAACATTTTAATCAAATTAAAGTAAATAATATTAAAATTGAAACTACCATAAGTCCAATGATTCAGATAACTATTATAACATATTTTGTAAAATATATGTATTTCATTTAATATTCTTTTAGTAATATTAAGAGCCACAATCAGAGTGATGAGTAAAATTAAAGCATTATGTAGTATCTAGTTAACATTTTTTCTTAGCATGTTGAAGAAGATCATAAGATCAGCTAATACTCATTATTTCATAATTAAAGGAAAAAGAGCTTGCCATGTTAGCAATAGTTTCTTGTTTATTGTAATTTTTGCATATTTTTTTTCATTGCATTTTTCTTTTTTAAAAATATACAACATAATTTATCTCTTTTATGTTCTCTCTCCAAACAACTAAAATGCCCCTCTTACTGTAGTTTAGATTTATGGACACAATTTTCTTTAATTATTATCATATACAATACACACATATCACACACATACACACACACACATGCACACACATGTGAACAGAGAGAGAACTTCCTATTTGGTATTAGATAACTGATTAATTCTCTGTGGAAGATTATTTCCTCTGCTTTGAGTATGTCCCCGTTGCTGGTAGATATATTTGTGGGTTTGAGTCCTTGTGAAGATTGTTCTTTCCATGTTAGAATATTTATTGTTGTCGTCCTTTTTCAACTTATGATTAAGCAGTTATGTTTGTAATAAACTATGGGTGTAACTTCTGGTATACTAAGAGACACAGTATCATATCAAACTGCCTTATCTTCTGGTTCTTATTGTTTCTCCAACTCCTCTTTAAATATCTCTGAGCCTCAGACATAGAAGTTCTTTTCTAGATGTATATATTGGAATTGGGCTACACAGCTCTGAATAAACACTATGGGATACTAATCATCCATAGAGAAAAGTAGAAGTTTGAACTTTGCAGATAAGTGGATAAAAATAGAATAGATGGTTTTGAATGAAGGAAGCCAGACCCAGAAATGTAAACATCACATGTTCTCTCTCATGGAAATCTCCAAACATAAGTCTTTCAGATGTGACTCTATAAATGAAGAAATGCTATAAACAGAAAAGTAAGAAGGGACTATGATCACAGACAATGCTGGAAGAATAATCAGGAGAAATGGAGGGCTCAAGTGATCTGAACTGGGTAGAGGTATTTTAATCTAGCTACATGGCTGCTCTGGCATGGAATCATATCCAAAGTCCTTTTATGTGTGGATGATCAGGCTGGAATGGCACAGGCTGGATACAGACTCATCTTTAATGCACACCATTAATATCGTACAAGGAAGGTAAAATTTATAGGCTGAAAGAGGCAAGTGGGGCTTCCAGGTGGCCAGCAGGAAGAAGTGGATGTGCTCCAGTGAATCCAGCAGGCCCCAGCAGGAGCTTTCAGGCGCCTGCTTTGGGATCTGAACAGCCTGGGCCACAGCACTCGGTCTCCAGGAAGTGCGGGAGACCTGGTGTGCACCCAGAGGCAGTCTGGGAGCTCACAGCACAGCTCCTTCCTGTGGCACAGAGCTTAGGCTTCAGTCCTGAGGCCTCTGGCAGTAGCCCTCAGACCTCTCCGCTTCCAGATCCAGATCAGCCTGGGCGGCAACACCACATCTCCAGGTCCTGAAAGAGGCAAGTGGGGCTTCCAGACAGCCAGCTGGGAGAAGTCTGTATGCTCCGGTGAATCCAGCAGGCCCCAGCAGGAGCCTTCAGGTGTCCCCTTCAGGGTCTGAACAGCCTGGGCAACAGTACCCTGTCTCCAGGCAGTGCAGAAGTTGCTGTGCACCAGAAGCCACAGCAGCTTGCACTGGTGAGTCCAGCATTGACAAGACCAACTAACGCCAGTGAGAACTAGATGGCAAAAGGCAAACGCAGGAACTTCACTAACAGAAATCAAGGCAATATGGCAACATCTGAACCCAATTCTCCTTTACCAGCATGTCCTGGATACCCCATCACACCAGTAAAACAAGATTTGAATTTAAAATCACTGGTCATGATGCTGGTACAGGAACATATGAAGGACATACTTAAAGAAATTCAGGAGAAAATGGATCAAAAGTTAGAAGCTCTTGCAAGGGAAACAGAAAAATCGTTGAAAGAAATCCAGGAGAATACAAAAGCCAATAATGAGGAAACACAAAAACCACTTAAAGAAATACAGGAGAACTTTGGTCAACAGACTGAGGTCATGAAAGAGGAAACATAAAATCTCTTAAAGAATTACAGGAAAGCACAAACAAGCAAGTGAAGGAGCTAAGCAAAACCATCCAGGATCTAAAATCAGAAGTAGAAACAACTAACAAAAGTCAAAGGGAGACAACTTTGGAGATAGAAAGCCTTGGGAAGAAATCAGTGGACATAGATGCAAATATCAACAACAGAATACAAGAGATAGAAGAAAGAATCTCAGATGCTGAAGATACCATAGAAACCATGGACTCAACAGTTAAAGAAAATGCAAAAAGCAAAAAGCTTGTAACCCAAAATATCCAGGAAATCCAGGACACAATGAGAAGACCAAACCTAAGGATTATAAGCATAGATGAGAGTGAACATTTACAACTTAAAGGGCCAGTAAATATCCTCAATGAAATTATGGAAGAAAACTACCCTAACCTAAAGAGAGAGATGCCCATGAATATACAAGAAGCCTACAGAACTCCAAACAGACTAGACCAGAACAGAAATAGAACAAAAGAGAACAATACAAAGAATCAATGAGTCCAGGAGCTGGTTCTTTGAGAAAATCAACAGGATAGATAAACCCTTAGCCAGACTGACCAAAGGGCACATAGAAAGTATCCAAATTAACAAACTTAGAACTGAAAAGGGAGATATAACAACAGAAACTGAGGAAATCCAAAAAATCATCAGATCCTACTACAAGAGCCTGTACTCAACACAACTGGAGAATCTGGAGGAAATGGACAATTTCCTTGACAGATACCAAATACCAAAATTAAATCAGGACCAAATAGATCATCTAAACAGTCCCATAATGCCTAAAGAAATAGAAGGAGTCATAGAAAGTCTTCCAACCAAAAAAAGCACAGGATCAAATGGTTTTAGTGCAGAATTCTATCAGACCTTCAAAGAAGAGTTAACACCAATACTCTTCAAATTATTCCACAAAATAGAAACAGAAGGAACACTACCCAATTCCTTCTATGAAGCCACAATTACACTGATACCAAAACCACACAAAGATCCAACAAAGAAAGAGAACTTCAGACCAATTTCCCTTATGAACCCCGATGCAAAAATACTCAATAAAATTCTTGCCAACCGAATCCAAGAACACATCAAAACGATCATCCACAATGATCAAGTAGGCTTCATCCCGGGAATGCAGGGTTGGTTCAATATACGGAAATCCATCAATGCAATCCACTACATAAACAAACTCAAAGAAAAAAACCACATGGTCATTTCATTGAATGCTGAAAAACATTTGACAAAATTCAGCATCCTTTCATGCTAAAAGTCTTGGAAAGAACAGGAATTCAAGGCCCATACCTAAACATCGTTAAAGCAATATACAGTAAACCGGTAGCCAGCATCAAACTAAATGGAGAGAAACTTGAAGCAATCCCACTCAAATCAGGGACTAGACAGGGCTGCCCCCTTTCTCCTTATCTTTTCAATATTGTGCTTGAGGTACTAGCTCGGGCAATTCGACAAAATAAGGAGGTCAAAGGGATACAAATTGGAAAGGAAGAAGTCAAACTATCATTATTTGCAGATGACATGATAGTCTACCTAAGTGACCCAATAAACTCCACTAGAGAACTCCTACAGCTGATAAACAACTTCAGCAAAGTGGCAGGTTATAAAATCAACTCAAGCAAATCAGTGGCCTTCCTATACTCAAAGGATAAGCAGGCTGAGAAAGAAATTAGGGAAATGACCCCCTTCACAATAGCCACAAACAGTATAAAGTATCTTGGGGTGACTCTTACCAAACATGTGAAAGATCTGTATGACAAGAACTTCAAGACTCTGAAGAAGGAAATGGAAGAAGACCTCAAAAAATGGGAAAACCTCCCATGCTCATGGATCGGTAGAATCAATACAGTTAAAATGGCCATTTTGCCAAAAGTAATCTACAGATTCAATGCAATACCCATCATAATCCAAACTCAATTCTTCACAGAGTTAGAAAGAGCAATTATCAAATTCATCTGGAATAACAAAAACCCAGGATAGCTAAAACTATTCTCAGCAACAAAAGAAAGTCTGGGGGAATCAGTATTCCTGACCTCAAGCAATACTACAGAGCAATAGTGTTAAAAACTGCATGGTATTGGTACAGTGACAGGCAGGAGGAACAATGGAACAGGATTGAAGATCCAGAAATGAACCCACACACCTATGGCCACTTGATCCTCGACAAAGAGGCTGAAAACATCCAATGGAAAAAAGATAGCCTTTTCAACAAATGGTGCTGGTTCAACTGGAGGTCAGCATGCAGAAGAATGCGAATTGATCCATCCTTGTCTCCTTGTACTAAGCTCAAATCCAAATGGATCAAGGACCTCCACATAAAGCCAGACACTCTGAAGCTAATAGAAAAGAAACTGGGGAAGACCCTTGAGGACATCGGTACAGGGAGAAAGTTTCTGAACAGAACACCAATAGCGTATGCTCTAAGAGCAAGAATTGACAAATGGGACCTCATAAGGTTACAGAGTTTCTGTAAGGCAAAGGACACCATCAAGAGGACAGATCGGCAACCAACAAATTGGGAAAAGATCTTCACCAATCCTACATCAGATAGAGGGCTAATATCCAATATATATAAAGAACTCAAGAAGTTAGACTCCAGAAAACCGAACAACCCTATTAAAAAATGGGGTACAGAGTTAAACAAAGAATTCTCACCTGAAGAACTTCGGATGGCGGAGAAGCATCTTAAAAAATGCTCAACTTCATTAGTCATTAGGGAAATGCAAATCAAAACAACCCTAAGATTTCATCTTACACCAGTCAGAATGGCTAAGATTAAAAATTCAGGAGACAGCAGGTGTTGGAGAGGGTGCGGAGAAAGAGGAACACTCCTCCACTGCTGGTGGGGTTGCAAATTGGTACAACCACTCTGGAAAGCAGTCTGGCGGTTCCTCTGAAAACTGGGCACCTCACTTCCAGAAGATCCTGCTATACCACTCCTGGGCATATACCCAGAGGATTCCCCACCATGTAATAAGGATACATGCTCTACTATGTTCATAGCAGCCCTATTTATAATTGCCAGATGCTGGAAAGAACCCAGGTATCCCTCAACAGAAGAGTGGATACAAAAAATGTGGTATATCTACACAATGGAGTACTATTCAGCCATTAGAAACAATGAATTCATGAAATTCTTAGGCAAATGGATGGAGCTAGAGAACATCATACTAAGTGAGGTAACCCAGACTCAAAAGGTGAATCATGGTATGCACTCACTAATAAGTGGTTATTAACCTAGAAAACTGGAATACCCAAAACATAATCCACACATCAAATGAGATACAAGAAGAAAGCAGGAGTGGTCCCTGGTTCTGGAAAGACTCAGTGAAACAGTATTTGGCAAAACCAGAACGGGGAACTGGGAAGCGGTGGGAGGGAGGACAGGGGAAGAGAAGGGGGCTTACGGGACTTTCGGGGAGTGGGGGGGGCTAGAAAAGGGGAAATCATTTGAAATGTAAATAAATTATATCAAATAAAAAAAAAAGACAAAAAAAAAATGGGGTACAGATTTAAACGAAGAATTCTCACCTGAAGAATTTCAGATGGCGGAGAAGCTTCTTAAAAAATGCTCAACTTCATTAGTCATTAGGGAAATGCAAATCAAAACAACCCTGAGATTTCACCTTACACCAGTCAGAATGGCTAAGATTAAAAATTCAGGAGACAGCAGGTGTTGGAGAGGGTGTGGAGAAAGAGGAACACTCCTCCACTGCTGGTGGGGTTGCAAATTGGAACAACCACTCTGGAAATCAGTCTGGCAATTCCTCTGAAAACTGGGCACCTCACTTCCAGATCCTGCTATACCACTCCTGGGCATATACCCAGAGGATTCCCCACCATGTAATAAGGATACATGCTCTACTATGTTCATAGCAGCCCTATTTATAATTGCCAGATGCTGGAAAGAACCCAGGTATCCCTCAACAGAAGAGTGGATGCAAATGTGGTATATCTACACAATGGAGTTCTATTCAGCCATTAGACAACATGAATTCATGAAATTCTTGGGCAAATGGATGGAGCTAGAGAACATCATACTAAGTGAGGTAACCCAGACTCAAAAGGTGAATCATGGTATGCACTCACTAATAAGTGGTTATTAACCTAGAAAACTGGAATACCCAAAACATAATCTACACATCAAAGGAAGTACAAGAAGAAAGGAAGAGTGGCCCCTTGTTCTGGAAAGGCTCAGTGAAGCAGTATTCAGCAAAACCAGAACGGGGAAGTGGGAAGGGGTGGGTGGGAGGACAGGGGGAGAAAAAAAATTTACAGAAGGTAGCAACCATGTTTGAAAGTGATATCTAATTGAGGGGCAGATAGAGTGAGGAATCAGACAAAGATAATGAGTCAGAGATAGGATATTCTCAACTCTTGGGAGAACAGACAGCAAAGAGTGCTATTTAAGCATTTATCAGATTAATTAAAGAGTGGAGTTCAGTGAGTGTAGTTCAGTTAAGTTCAATTCAATTCGGTGAGTTTGGAGCAGTTTAGTTGAATGCAGTTGAGTCCGTTTGAATTCTCACAGTTCCATTCACCTTAGTTCAGTTCAGTTCAGTTCTTTTACTCAGTGCAGTAAGTGAAGTTCATTTACCTGAAATCAGAAGCAGTTTTCAAAGCAGAGCAATTTAGTGATAATCCCAAAGAAGCCAGTTTGAACCAGTCAGCCAGAGCTCAGAAAGAACATGAAAGGATGTGCTTATTCAGTACCAAGTCACTGAGATGACAATCAGATCTTGTGAATAACAGTTGTTTTTTTTTTATATCTGGTGCCCAACTTGATTGTGAAAGAAGAAACATCACCAACATGAAGGATATCTGACAGAAAAATTTTAGAGGACAGGTGATATCTGACAAAGAACCACATAGAAGAAATCCAAATGATATTGTGCTCAGAGGTAGCATCCATACTTTAAGTTCAGCTGGACAGCAAAAGAGGATCACAATTGGGAGACTCCAAAACAGCCAGAAGCCTCCGAGACAGCAAATCACAGTAAGCCCAAAGAAAATTTTATTTGTGTCAACAGACTTTGCCTGCATTACATATTGAAAACTCAATTTCAGGTCTCTTAAGACTAAGGGTAGGAGCAGAAGGGATAGAAATGTTACTTGTTAAAGCCATTGCAGTACTTACTGCAAATATGATTATAGGGTAAACCACTCCTTACATTCAATTTATACATATATATATACATATACATCATATACATATACATATATGGAGAGAGAGAGAGAGAGAGAGAGAGAGAGAGAGAGAGAGAGAGAGAGAGAGAGAGAGAGAGAGAGAGAGAGAGAAGATACAAAGGACCTGAAGCAGAGATGATGCAGAAATCTTTTCTTCCCTGCCTGCAGACAGCTCAAAATACTGGTTGAAAATGGACAGAACAGATCATTCAGCTGACTGGCAGATAGGAAAACCTTTATAATTAAATGAATATTAGTTGAATGAGATATAATCAAGATAATCAGGTCATCTGTTAAGAAATATTCTTGCATCAATGAATCCTCATAAGGACATTCAAAATTTAAGTTTAAGGAACTGATAAGTAATATGTATATGACATTTGGCTTAAATAGAAAAACAAATAAGCTGGGTAGTGGTTGCACAGGACTGTAATCCCAGCACTTGGGATGCAGAGGCAGGTGGATTTCTGAGTTCGAGGCCAGCCTGGTCTACAGAGTGAGTTCCAGGACAGCCAGGGCTACACAGAGAAACCCTATCTCCAAAAAACCAAAAAAAAAAAAAAAAAAGAAAGAAAGAAAGAGAAAGAAAGAAAGAGAGAGAGAGAGAGAGAGAGAGAGAAAGAAAGAAAGAAAGAAAGAAAGAAAGAAAGAAAGAAAGAAAGAAAGAAAGACAGAAAGACAGAAAGAAAGAAAGACAAATAAGCAGAAGAATTTTAATCCAGCAACATAGCTGCTCTGGCAAAGGATGATACCTAGTGACCTTCAAGGTCTGTATGATATAGCTGGAATGATAAAACCTTTAATCCATCTATCAAGAAACAGACATGCCCGTAGTACACCTTTATCCTAAACAATGAAATTAATTTAGTTTGTGAAATAAAGAAAACACATTTGAAAGTGTTGTATAATTGAGTGTGAGACAAAATTACAAATCTGAGAATAATTTCACAGAATGAATCAGAGATAGGATAAACCAATGAGGGCACGAATAGCTTACATGTCTGGGATGTCCACAATTATAACAAAGGCTAGAACTTGGACCCTTATTCCTAGGCCCTCCTTTCTGACATAGAGAAGTCTCTGGAAAGCTGCAACTATTGCAAGCCTTTAGGCTAGAAAGGGTATAAGTTGGACACACATGCTGACAAAAATCTGTATTTTTCCAGAATACCTTACAGGCCTAAGCAGGTCTCTGCACGTTTTATTAGCATTTTTTTGTAAGCTAATTTTCCCAACAATATACCTGCCATCTATTCATTAGGAATTATTTTTGTGACTGCATTCATTAGACAATCCACAATCAGCATAAGGTTCTTCTCTTCCCTGTCGGATGTCTGTCCAAGATGAGGTTTGTGACCCAGAAGAGGATATCTTCCTCCAAGGTTTGGGGCAGCCACCTGATTTTCTTTTGTTATTCTTAATTGTGCCACGGAGTCTAAAAATGTCCCTGTTCCAGTAAATATTGTAGCTTGTAGCCTCAGTATTTTCTTCTGACAGGCCAAATCTTTTAAGTTCAGACTATATTTTAGAGAACCTGAGCAAAGTTTGGACTCAGGTAAATTAGCAGGCCCCCAACAAAACCCAATCCTAGCTCCAGTCTCTAGGCAAATTCCCAACAAGACCAATGTCTGCAGGTCATACTGCCAACAAGAACATGATCTCCAGGTTATACCCACAACAAAACTGCCTTCCCAGGTTACAAGTTCACCCCTTGCCTAATGACCACCAATACAAGGGAGAGCAGAAATTAAATTTATGATTTGACTTTAAGCATCATCCAGTTATATTAAAGATCACAGTAATTTTCCAGTTATATGCTTGCACACTTATTCTCACTTGTTGCTTACTATAAAGCCTTGCCCCGATAGATATTTGAAGCTCCTCCACCAGCAAAACCATCCTGTGTAAGATAAGTAGGAGGGGTCTGAATTAATTTGAAGAGAATAAAGACCCTGCTCTGAGTTGCATTAGATCATCTCCTGTCTGGTTTCTTTGGGGGACGGTGATAACTATACTTCCCTGGCACTACACTTATTTTTTGAAGGATGATTAATATGTGAACTCCTCCTCATATTCCATTATCCACAACAAAAATTGTTCTCCTGAGAAGCAACCTTTTGGTACATGCTGAAGTCCTGTGGTCTCAACCAATATGTAGCCATACTGTCAAGCAAAAATATTATATAAAGAGATCTAGGCCAATATTTTGAGGTGTATTACTTAAGTGCCTTCAGTTGTTTATACCAAACTACTTTCCACGTTGACTCACCATTGTCCGCATCAGCAGGAAATGTGACTGGAAAACTGAAACCTTGGATTATCCCATGTGTGTGGGGAGTAGGTTGGGGGTAGGGGAAACTCTTGGGCCACATTTCCCAGTCTTGTGTGAGACTGTTTTTCAGGTTTCCTTTTCCCTCTGAATTTTGTTCTCTGAGTAGTGCTTGTCAAGATAGAAGTCCAATCCTCATTATGTCACTTACCAACCTCCTCTTCCAAATTGAAAGCATGGCCAAGACTGAGCAGTTTGTATTCCAATTCAGTTTCACTTTCAAGAATAGCAAGATTTGCCTGTATTACCTTTGGCAATGGCGTGGGGAGGGGGCTGATTGTGGTGCCTTAGTAAAGGTGTAGCTTTTCCCAAACTAATCAAATAGAAGCAAGTTGACTCTACTGAAGCCAATTTGACATGGAACTAGAATAAAGCAGATCATCAGTTCTTTCTGTTTTTAAGGTTTGTTTAATCTTTCTACAGAAGTAAAGAGCATGCTGAGGCATTTCTTTACCTTTGTGGGTCTGTACCCACCTTCAAAGTGTGCATTTCTGGATTGCAGTTCATTCCAGATAAAAATCCAAATTATTCTTGTCCAACTGCAAACACAAATAACAAATTGAGCTGTGTGAAGTCTTACACTGAGTTCATCACTCCCTAAATCTATTTATCATCTTCCTTAATATCTTGCTGAAAAAAATGGCTTAATGCAACTGGCTCTGTTCTTTCAGGTTCATTAAATCCCCCATACACCTCATACTGAATTGTTATATTTTACATAGGTGAGAAATCCTGTAAAGAAAAGTTCTCATAATTATTATGTAGTCTTGAACTCATGTTTTCAGAGTACTTTCCCAAAGCCTTATGGCCTATCCTGTGGGTCACAGCCACCATTTTGTGAAAGAAAAACAGATAAATTCTCAATTTCTGGAATCATGTTGTTTCTGATTATCATGGATAACCTTGGCAGAGAGAACTTTCCCCAAAAACCTTGAAATGGAAAACATTCTCTGATAATGTTGGCAAGGAGAATAGTCCACAAAGGTAGAGCATAGAGTGACACATGTACATTATTATACAGACAAGCCTTATGCCTACAGCAACCATAAGCACTGAAGAAGACCCACACCCTACTGGCTCTGTATCAGCAGTGAGAATCATGTCACACTGTCCCTTCTGTAGCCATGAGGGACTTGCAGTGACAAATTGAGGGAAACCAGTTTGAATTATCAGATTGGAGAGTAGTTTTCAGCCATAGCAGCTGACGTGAAATAGCTCACCAGTGGTCAGAAAGTCCTCAAAAGTGTGAGCTTATTCAGCAGTAATCTTTTGAGAGGACAACTAAATCTAGCCAATGAATTTAACTTTTACTGAAGAGGAAAGGTGAAAATGGTGGGAAAATCTAAATAGGGAGGGAAAGGGAAATATATAAATAAGGGAGGATGAAAGTAAAATAACAGTAAGATGATTAGGAAACACCTTAACGAATCATACTATTAACTATTTCCCTAATAGCAAACAAATATGCAAATCTGTTATATACATATATACCCACAGGAAAGTACATGCATACATATATAACTCATGAACTCTACATAAATATTCTTATATATCTTAAGTAATATATTCTTTTTGGGGTTGCACCTTCTTACATCAATTAATAATCAAGATAACCTCCTACAAATTGCTCTAGACAATCCCTCTCTTGGAGCTCTTTCAAAATTATTCAACATTTAGTGAGCTGACAATTAAAAGCTAACCACCACAGTTGGATTTTGACCTTGTTGGGTTTGTATTGAGCATAATCTTGGAGAAAAGCCACAAGGAGTGGGATAATGACAGTGCAAAGTAATATACTCTGATAGGATGAAGAAAACATTACTTGTGAAATTGTCTTGGGAAGAAAGAGTACTAGAGACAGCTAATATACAAGATTTATTTAATACTTAATGAGAAAAGAATTTTGGTGATGTAAGTTAAGTTCTAGTAATTTGTGAAATTTGTAATATTTGGATAATGAAAAGAATAGAAAATGGTATGGCTAAATTTCCAGTAATTCTTAGAATTTTCACTTTCAGGGAAGAAACTGGTGGCAGAAACCTTAGTATTAAAAAAGTAAGTAATTCACATGATGAGGACTGACATGGGTGACTACAAATGAGTCCTGAATTTAGACAAATCTTTATGCCAGATTTGCTTTGAAAAAAATTCACTTATATTGACTCTGCTTGAAAGCTGTTTTCAGGAAGATTAATCTTGATGACATCTTAAGAAAAAATATGCTATTATCTAAAATAATAATGGAGATAATATCCATAGATTTTTGTGGTAAATGTGATAGATAGCCAGGTATGATTGGAATTACCATTACTTCCAGACATTTTTCAGTTCTGGGTTTTATCATTCTTCTTGATTTTCATGGAGAACATTTCTATAGGACTAGTGGGTTTAAGGAACACAGAATATATTCTTCAGTAATATTGTTTCTGATTCTATCGTGTTACTTATACATGTGGACTCTCCTTCTATCTCTGTTGTGCTTGAGTTTATAACCTGCCTCCAATAGAGCTTGTACTAAAGCTATGTGACCAGAGATAGTCCTGTAAGTGTAAAGACTGTAGATAGCCTTGTTTCTGGGCAGACTCACAGGACAAGTTGATACATGAGGTTTGTTTGAGTGTAAACCCTGGGCATATTGGTTTCAGAGATTCATGTAGGAAAAGTTTTAATGAAGTCACACTTCTAGAGCCAGCCATACAAATGTAAGATATATTTTCCACCATGCACTTAGAGTTCTTCTTTTTGTCCTAGTAGAATAGTTTCCTTTTTTGTGTTACATCAGTGCATGAAACATATGGGAAACAGTACATCTCTGGCCATTTCACTGCAGAATTTCAACTTTTACAATATTTTTTGCAAAATGGTGGATATAAAATGTTACTATTCATTATTCCTACAGGAATTATTAAAGGACATACTTGTTGGATAATTGATGAATACAAAACTGGTTTTAATGTATAATATAGAAACTTTCATTCCATAAAAATAAAAAAGTATTAAATAATTAGTCTTATACTTTAACACACAAAGTATACTTCCATCTTACAGAGATTCTTGTACAACCATGTTCATCAATGGCCTATTCATAATAGCCAGAAAGTAGAAACATCCTAGATGCCCACCACTGTATTAATGGATAAAGGAACTATCTTAGAGTAACATAATAGAAACAATAAAAAATAATACTTATTGGCTGTTAAAAATTCAAATTTTAACTAAATGGAAGGAAACTTGAAGCAATCCCACTATAATCAGGGACTAGACAAGGCTGCCCCCTCTCTCCATATATTTTCAATATAGTACTTGAAGTTCTAGCTAGAGCAATTAGACAACATAAGGAGGTCTAGGGGATACAAATTGGAAAGGAAGAAGTCAAATTATCACTATTTCCAGATGATAAGATAGTCTACCTAAGTGACCCAAAAAACTCCACCAGAGAACTCCTACAGCTGATAAACAACTTCAGCAAAGTGGCTGGTTATAAAATCAACTCAAGCAAATCAGTAGCCTTCCTATACTCAAAGGATAAGCAGGATGAGAAAGAAATTAGGGAAATGACACCCTTCACAATAGCTACAAACAATATAAAGTATTTTGTTGTGTCTCTAACCAAACAAGTGAAAGATCTATATGACAAGAACTTCAAGTCTCTGAAGAAGGAAATAGAAGAAGACCACAGAAAATGGTAAAATCTTCCATGCTTGTGGATTGGCAGGATTAATATAGTTAAAATTGCCATCTTGCCAAAAGCAATCTACAGATTCAACACAATCCCCATCAAAATCCCAAATCAGTTTTTCATAGAGTTAGAAATAGCAATTCTCAAACTGATCTGGAATAACAAAAAACCAAGGATAGCTAAAACTATCCTCAACAGTAAAAGAACTACTTGGGGAATCAGTATGCCAGACTTCAAACAATACTACAAAGCAATTGTGATAAACAAAACCCCATGGTATTGGTACAGTGACAGTCAAGTGGACTAATGGAATAGGATTGAAGACCCAGAAATGAACACACACACCTATAGTCACTTAATCTTCAACAAAGGAGCTGAAAACATCCAGTGCAAAAAAAGATAGCCTTTTCAACAAATGGTGCTGGTTCAGTTGGAGGACAGCATGCAGAAGAATGTGAATTGATCCATTCTTATCTCCTCATACTAAGCTAAACTCCAAGTGGATCAAGAAACTCCACATAAAACCAGACACACTGAAACTAATAGAAAAGAAACTGGGGAAGACCCTTGAGGACATGGGCACAGGGAAAAGTTCCTAAACAGAACACCAATAGCTTAGGCTCTAAGATGAAGAATTGACAAATGGTACCTCATAAAATTAAAAAGTTTCTGTAAGGCAAAGGACACTGTCAAAAGGACAAATCAGCAATCAACAGATTGGTGAAGGATATTCACCAACTCTACATCTGACAGAGGGCTAATATCCAATATATACAAAGAACTCAAGAAGTTAGACCCCAGAGAACCAAATAACCCTATTAAAAATGGGTTACAGAGCTGAACAGAGAATTTTCACATGAAGAAATTCGAATGGCCAAGAAGCACCTTAAGAAATTTTCAACATCTTTAGTCATTAGAGAAATGCAAATCAAAACAACCCTGATATTTCACCTCACACCAGTCAGAATGGTTAAGGTTAAAAACTCAGGAGACAGCAGGTGTTGGCGAGGATGCTGAAAAAGAGGAACACTTCTCCACTGCTGGTGGGACTGCAAGATGTTACAATCACTCTGGAAATTAGTCTGGAATTTCCTCAGAAACTTAGGCATGACACTTTCAGAGGACCCTGCTATACCACTCCTGGGTATATACCCAGAGGATTCCCCAGGATGCAATATAGACACATGCTCCACTATGTTCACAGTAGCCTTATTTATAATAGCCAGAAGCTGGAAAGAACCCAGATGTCCCTCAATGGATGAATGGATACATAAAATTTGGTATATTTATACAATGGAATACTACTCAGCAATTAAAAACAATGAATTCATGAAATTCTTATGAAAATATCATCCTAAGTGAGGTAACTCATTCACAAAAGAACACACATGGAATGCATTCACTGATAAGTGGATATTAGCCCAGAAGCTCAGAATACCCAAGATTCAATTCACATATCATATCATTCCCAAAAAGTAAGGAGAGGGTCCTGGTCCTGGAAAGGCTTGATGCAGCATTGTAGGGGATTGCCAGGACAGAGAAGTAGGAGAGGGTTTACTGGGGAACAGGTGGAGCAAAGAGGGCTTATATGACTTATGAGGAGGGGGGAGCCAGGAAAGGGAAAATCATTTGGAATGAAAACAAATAATAAAAAAAATAATTTTTAAAAAAGGGGAAAAAATCAAATTTTTGTTATCTAAAAATCATCGTGAGTGGGGTAACTTAGTCCACACAGGAAACAAATATACTCTGTATTTACTTATATATGGATATTAACTTATATAAGTTATTAACTTATCTCTAATCAGTCTATAATACATATAACCAGAGATGTATAGAGTAAGGAACTAAGGGAGAGAGAAGGCCCTCTATAGGAGAAAGACATAGAAAAGACAGTTATGGCTTATTGAATTGGGGGCACTGTAATCAGAACATCAAATGAGGGACGAAAGGCAAAAAGAAAGGGAAACAATAAAGGACAGTTAACACTAAGGCCCATGTGAACGTTCATTTGGAAACCTACTATAGTAGAAGTGTCCTATGGTATGTTCATATATGAGAGAATGCTAATGCAATCACAAAACAATGGATAGAGATGTTCCTCAACAGAGGAATGTATACAAAAATGTGGTATATATACACAATGGAGTACTATTCAGCCATTAGAAACAATGAATTCATGAAATTCTTAGACAAATGGATGGAGCTGGAGAACATCATACTAAGTGAGGTAACCCAGTCTCAAAAGATCACTCATGGTATGCACTCACTGATAAGTAGATATTAGCCTAGAAACTTGGAATACCCAAGGCATAATCCACATATCAAATAATGTCCAAGAAGAACAAAGGAGTGGTCCCTGATTCTGGAAAGGCTCAGTGCAGCAGTGTAGGGCAATACCAGAACAGGGAAGTTGGAAGGGGTGGATGGGGGAACAGGGGGAGGGAAGAAGGCTTATGTGACTTTCGGGGAGTGGGGAGCCAGGAGAGGGGAAATAATTTGAAATGTAAATAAAATAATATATCGAATAAAAAGGAAAAGAAAAAGAAAAATCACCAACTTGAAATCTCTTGCTTCCAAATGAAATTCCCAGTGCCAGGTATAAGATATGTTTAATACATTTTTTTTAACAAGAGCACCATTGAAACCTCCAAACACCCAGGTTATTACCTCTTGATTGCTTTCCAGAAAGTGATGGTAAGGCCCTACTGCTAATGATAACCTTGCACAACTCACTGAACATGAAGATTGCTGTGTACCTGGAGCATTCATCTCTTATGACTATGTTGCAGAGTACTCGAAAATACTACCAGAGGAGAAAGGTATCACCAACACAGCTATAAAACCTTTGATCTTCAGTGGTGACCTTCTTGCTAGATAAGCTGGTGCAATAGAGGCACAAAAGTTATGGGAGTAATAAATTACTACCTGGTTGGATTGAAATAGTCAATGAGATAGAACTCTACACTGCTCAAGTGGCCATGAAACTGAGACTATATAGGCCACAGACCTGGGAAAAAACTAAATACTGCTATTTTGTTAAAGAAACATAGCAATTAAGTGGTTCAACAACATTCTATTATACTCAGATTAGTCTCTTGCTCAGTCATCATCAGAGAAGATTCTTCCTATGAAAGATTGGAACAAATTCAGCAGCCCACAACTGGACAAAGTAAAGCAAGTGAGAAACTTTGAATTAATCAGTCCACACTGAGATACCCCTATCAAATTCCTTCTGCCACAGCTCAGAGATCTCTGGGGATGAGGGGGCAGAAAAGTTGTAAGCCCCAATGGAGATGGAAGACACCAACAAAAATAGACCTTCCAGATACACAAGATGACTGATTCACATATGAACCAAAGAAAACTATTACAACATTCACAGGGCCTGCATAGGACTAAACCAGACAGCATCACAGTACTGAGAGAGAAAGTAGATACAAACCCCCAACTTTAACCTAGAAATTCTCCAATTGATAACCACTCACAATGCAAAAATATGCTTTCTCTAACTGAGTCTATCTGGATATACAAACCACACTCAAGCAGTAGATGGCCAATGCATAATAAGATCAATGGTACTTTTGAATACGTTTTTGTTATTATTTTATTTCATAATCCTTTATCTGGGTATTTTTCTTTTTCTTTTTACCATACATTTCTTTTGCTTATATAATAGTTTCTAATTTGATGTCTTTATGTTATTTGTTTGTGTGAGAATGTATGTGTTTATGCATCTATATTATGTGTTTCTTGTGCTTTTCCTTTGAATTTTTCCTGATTATTTGTTTGTATTGTTCTATCAAGAGTTATTTGCTTTTATTTTATTTTAATTTTCTTAATCTTTCTTTTGAGTTGTTTGTTTTCTAATGAGATATTGCAAGCAAGGGTGTGGATTAGAATGGGTCTTGGGGCAGGTAAGTTCTGGGGTATTTCTATAATGAGATTATATTTTATAAAATAAATTTTCATGGCAATACTATTAATATAAAAATAAATAGCTTCACATTTAAGAAAAATTACTACAGAGAAAAGACTGATAATGGAAACTCTGTAATGTTGTGTGGGTGGCCAGTCTAGACAATTTGATACGTAAATGTACTTATTAATACACAAAGCTTTTTGAAGTATTACTGTACTACCTCAGAGACCTTGCCAATGAAATCAGAGAATCAACTGTGAGTTTAAGATACTTGTCTTTCATTTAATTCACCACGAACCAGCATAGCAGAAATAAATATCTTGGAAAGGTTCATAGGTTTGTCTTTTTTAGTTAAATATATCTTTCAAAATAGATGGAGGCTCGTAATTTTAGGGAAATTAATTTTAGTTGCACTATTGTTATCCTGAATAAAATGAAAATTTAAAAAAGGAAGGTTATTTCTATTGTCAGGAACAAGACTGAGTTACAAACACATAATTCTTTCTGTTACAAAGCAGGTATGATTCAGAGCTCATATACAAAAACTCAGAAGGCAGATCTCAGAGCATAAAAGGATTATCACAAGTCTTTGAAACTTGATCAAGGAGTTTTGTTTGTGCTTTTCTTCAGTGAATTTTTGAATTACTATGGGTCAGTAAGTGTTTTTCACCTTATGTTTTTCACCTGACATTAATGCTAAGACATTTATAAGTTGTTTTCTTACATCTTTCCTAACATTATTACATTGAACATTAGATATTTTCATGGCATCACATGACCATGGGTTCATCTGGAGTATATCTTCATTGGGAAAGCTGAACCGATTGGAAACTCAATGGGATTTCAAGGTTTCAAGGCCAAGTATTCATGACAATAAAACAGATTATATGAACCTAGCCTGGATTCTATCTGAAGTCTAAAAGACCTGTCCTGTCTCAAGAACATCCTAGAATAAAGAAAGTTCAAATTTTGCTGATTGTTTCATTTGCTTTTTTAATTAATAGATTGAAGTCTTCTGTAATTGACAGTACACTCTGTCTTACTTCATTTACTCATTAAATTGTTTATCTTATTTAGAAAAACCTTGGCATAAAGTCTCAGAAATATTTTGACCAAATATTTGACAACCATATGGCATTGTTATATTGAAAATAACATTAAATATTATGAGTAAATTGCAAGCATATTTTTTGTCTAATTCCATCAATGTACAACATGGACAGGAATTTTTCAATAAAATGATAATTTATAAATCCATGAACTTTATCTGGGAAAGTTCTCTATCAAATAGTATTTTGAAATTTAATCTGAGACTCTAATTATATCAACCTCACGAGAACTGTATGAAAGAAAAAAGAGAGTATATAATCAGGCACAAATCATTATGGACTACTAGGTAAATATTCTTTAGAGAAAATCCAGAGAGGATCCTGATAATTGATGGTGTTTAGTAATTGTGAGCAGTGTATTATTGGTAAGCCTATGGTTTGTTTCTACATAACAGAATATAGAATAACTAAATGCCCTTCTATCTCACAATTGTATTATATTATATGTGACTCTGTATTTGCTCAGTAGAAATAGTCTCTTGCTGTAGTATAGGAATAGTCTGGCACATAGTACTGGTATTTGAACATAGATAAATATATAAATACATTTATAACAGTTTTTCATGCATCTAAACAGCAGTTTTTCTTTATTCCTTCCTGAAGATCTGAATTTCCATCTATTTCTATCTGGTATCTTTACACAGAAAAAAAATTGATACATTTCTTTTAGGGTAGGTCATATGGAGACATTTACGTTTTATTTCACTTGCCTCAATATGTCTATATTTTTCTATTTAGAAAAGAAAACTATTATTCAATGCACTGAAATGTACATATCTAAGATTATGGGGACAACAACTGATTCTACAAGTCTTCAATTAGGACTAGAAATAGAACTATGAATTTTTAATTATGTTCTTTCCTTTCTTGATCAGTGTTAAATGGGAAAAAAGTCTCTCTAAATTTTAGAAAGTAGCATTGAGCCATTGCTTCCAATAATCCCTGGTTTTCAGAGGCTGCGGGGCCAACATTGAACAATGAACTAAGGACAATTATCATTAATATTCATATTTAATTATTTATATAAAGTACCCACTGCCTCATTACAAAAGATTATTATCAGATACTCTTATCTAACTATAGGGTAATCTACAAATTATGAGAATATTTAAGACAGTCTGTATTAAGATATGGAGTTTTATAGATTATGCCTATTAAATGCATTTTAGATTTAAGGTATGTATAAGACATAAGCTAATTGTGAATCAAAAAGCTTTTTTAGTTCAATAGTTTATCATGTCAATAAAAAGAGGAACTGTGTCAATATAATCAAGTCACTTTGTTTAGAATTCCAAAACTTCCCCATATACTCTTTTCTAATAAGTTGAATATCATTTCTTCAGGTTTACAAGAATTTAAATCCAGCAACATGTATGCTGTGGCAAGGGAATAAATCCAAAGGATTTCTAGGTCTGAGTGATTTGGCTGGAATACCAGGAATTCCTTAATCTCTCTGGTTAAAATACAGAAACAACCAAACAATAAAGGTAAAATTAATTTACAAAAGGAAGCAGCCATATTGGAAAGTCCTGTCAAATTAAAGTGTACTCAAAATTAGGAATCAGAGAAATATTTGACAGAGATAAAAGACACCAAACTCTCAGGAGGACTGGAAAGAGAGGTTATTAAAGGCAATAGAGAGTGAGAGAGGAGCAGAAGGCCAGTGTAGTGAGTGCAGTTCACTTGACTTCTGGCAATACAATGGAGTTCCGTTCAGTTAAGTTCACTGTAGTTTGGTGAAGTTCAGTGGTTTGCAGTGTGTTCAGTTGAATTTCTGCAGTTTCATTAGATTCTTGTGAGTTTGTACAGTCAGTGCAGTCAGTGCAGTTCAATTGGTAGGATTCAGATGCAGTTGTCCCAAGCAGAAAATGTCAGTGAAAAGCTGAGAGAAGCCAGTTTGAACCAAACAGCTTGGAGAGGAGTTTTGAGCCAGAAGAGCTGGGTTGAACTGGCCTGCAAGAGTTCAGAAAGAATGGTTAGAAAGTGTAAACTTATTCAGCAGTAATTCTTTGAGATGACAATTACATCTGGCAAATGAAAGTTACTTTTATATTCAGGAAGTATACTAAACTAATGTACTGTCTCTAAATGTGTTAAAATCATCTTTACTTTCTTTTTTATTCTTGTATGAATACAATATTATAATGATTTGATTTATTAGATATTTTCTGTATTTACATTTCCAAAGATAGTCCCTTTTCTGATTTCCCCTCCAAAATTCCCCTATCACATCATTCCTACCCCTGCTTCTATAAGGGAATTCCCCTACCCACCCATCTACTCCTGCTTCCCTATCTGGCTTTCCAATGATACTGGAGTATCAAGCCTTCAAAGGACCAAGAGCCTCTCCTCACATTAATGGACAACAAGGCCTTCCTCTGTGATATATATGGAGGGACACATGAATGGAGCCATGGGACCCTCCATGTGTACTCTTTGATTAGTGGTTTAGTCCCTGGGAGCTCTGGGTGTTCTGGTTTATTAATATTGTTGCTCTACCTAAGGGGTTGCAAACTCCTTCAGTTCCTTTAATCCTTTCTCTAACTCTTCCCTTGGATACCCCTTACACAGTCCAAGGGTTAGCTGTGAACATCCACCTCTGTATTTGTCAGGCTCTGGCAGAGCCTCTAAGAAGACAACTATATCAGGCTCCTATCAGCAAGCACTTCTTGGCATACACCATAGTGTCTATGTCTCTTAACTGTATATGGGATGCTTCCCCAGGTTGGCACTCTCTGCTGAAATTTCCTTCAGTCTCTTCTCCACACCTAATCAATGTATCGCCTTCTGTGGTTATTATGCTTCCCCTTCTAAGAAAGACCGAAGTACATACATTTTGTCATTGCTTCTCCTTGAGATTTGTGTGGTCTGTGAATTGTATCTTGGGTATTCTGAGCTTTTGGGCTAATATCCACTTATCAGTGAGTGCATACCATGTACATTCTTTTGTGATTGGGTTACCTCACTCAGGATGATATTTTCTCATCCTGTCCATTTGCATTGAGACCATAGATGGTGATTCCCCCAGAAGATCTTTTATTGTTGAGAATAGTTTTCACTATCTTGGTTTTTTGTTTTTGTTGTTATTCCAGATGAATTTGCAAACTGCTATTTCTAACTCTATGAAGAATTGATTTGTAATTTTGATGGAGATTGCGCCGAATCTGTTTTTGACAAGATGGTCATGTTTACTATATTAACCCTTACAACCCAGGAACATGGGAGATCTTTCCACATTCTTAGGTCTTCTTTTATTTCATTATTCAGAGACTAGAAGTTTTTTGTCATACAGATCTTTCACTTGCTTGGTTGGAGTCACACTGATATATTTTATTTGATTTGTGACTATTGTGAAGGGATTTGTTTCATTAATTTCTCTTTCAGCCCATTTATCTTCCATGTAGGAGAAGTCTACTGATTTGATTAACATAATTTTATATCCAGCTACTTAGTTGAATTTCTGTATCAGGTTTTGGAGCTCTCTGGTGGAATTTTTGGGGCCATTTATTTATACTATCATGTCATCTACAAATAGTGATATTTTGAGATCTTCCTTTCTAATTTGTATCCCTTTGACCTCCTTTTATTTACTAATTGCTCTGGCTAGGATACCAGTTCTGCAGCCTTGTATAATCATAGATTTTAGTGGGATTGCTTCAAGTTTCTCTCCAGTTTGATGTTGGTTACTTGTTTGCTGTATATTGCTTTTACAATGTTTACATATGAGCCTTGAATTCCTGAACTTTCAAAGACTTTTATCATGGAAGGGATTTGGTTTATATAAAATGATTTCTCTACATCTAGAGAAGTGATCAGGAGAGCCTTCCAGTTTTTGTCTTCAACTAAAGATGATCCTCTGCCACAGAGCTCCATACCCAGGTGGTCAAGGGAGATAGCAACCTCCCATGACTGCAGACAGGCCTGTGAGTACAGGTAGGACCACCATTGCTACTCAGAAGAACCGACCCAGAGAACTGATAATCCTGGGACACAGAACTAAATACACAAATACCACCAAGGGAGAGCTGGTCTCCCGGGAGTGACTTACACACATACAAGCACAGAGCTGACACTGTACCACAGTTCTCCATACCTAAATTCTTTGCAAGAGAACTATTCTCCCAGGAGTACTGACACAAACGCTTGCAGGGAAGACAAGCCACAGTCAAGGACAACAAGACCAGTGAACACCAGAGATAACCAGGTGGAAAAAGTCAAGCACAAGAGCACAAGCAACAGAAACCAAGGCTATTTGGCATCATCAGAACCTAGTTCTCCCACCACAGCAAGCACTGGTTACCCCAACAAATGAGAAAACCAAGATTATGTTTTAAAAATCACATATCATGATGATGAAGGGTACTTTAAGAAGGACATAAATAATTCCCTTAAAGAAATACAAGAGATCACAGGTAACCAGGTAGAAGGCTTTAAAGAAGAAACACAAAAGTCCTTTAAAGAATTATGGGAAAACACAACTAAACAGGTAAAGGAAGTGAACAAAAACATCCACGACCTAAAGAAAACTAGAAACAATAAAGAAATCTCAAACTCTTGTGACAGAAAACCTAAGAAAGACATCAGGAGTCATAGATGTGAACATTACCAACAGAATGCAAGAGATGCAAGAGTAAATCTCAGGTGCAGAAGATACCATAGAAAACATTGATACAACAGTCAATGAAAATGCAATCTGCAAAATGTTCCTAATTCAAGGCATCCAGGAAATCCAGGACACAATGAGAAGACCAAACATAAAGATAATTGGTATAGAGAGTGAAGATCCCCAACTTAAAGGTCCAGTAAATATCTTCAACAAAATTATAGAAGAAAAATTCCTGAACCTAAAGAAAGAAATTCCCATGAACATACACAAAGCCCACAGAACTCAAAAAGGATTGGGCCAGAAAAGAAATTCCTCCTGTCACATAATAATCAAAACACCAAATGTACTAAATAAAGAAAGAATATTAAAAGGAGTAAGGGGAAAAGGTCAAGTAACATGTAAAGGCAGGCCAGTCAGAATTACACCATACTTCTCACCAGAAACTATGAAAACTTGAAGATCCTGGGCAGATTTCATATATACCCTAAGAGAACACAAATGCCAGCCCAGATGACCATACCCAGCAAAACTCACAATTACCATAGATGGAGAAAAGATGTTCCATGACAAAACCAAATTTACAAAATATCTTTCCACAAATTTAGCTCTACAAAGATAATAGATGAAAACTGCCAATATAAGCAGGGAAACTACACCCTAGAAAAAGTAATCTACTTTCAAGAAACCCAAAAGAAGATAACCACACAAACATAAAAATAAGATAAAAAAAATCACAGAAATCAATAATCACTATTCCTTAATATCTCTTAACATTAATTGACTCAATTCCTCAATAAAAAGACATAGACTAACAGACTGGATATATCAAAAGGACCCAACATTGTGCTTCATATAGGAAATGCACCTCAGTTTCAAAGCAAACACTACCTCAGAGTAAAGGGCTAGAAAACAATTTTCCAAGCAAATGATCCCATTAAAAAAGTTGGAATAGCCATACTAATATCAAATAAAATTGACTTTCAACCAAAAGTAAACTAAAAAGATAAGGAAGGTCACTTCATAGTCATTGAAGGAAAACTCTACCAAGAAGAACTCTCAGTTCTGAACATCTATGTTGTGAATGCAAGGGCATCGACATTCAAAAAAGCACCAATACTAAAGATCAAAACATACATTGCACCTCACACTTAATTGTGGGGGACTTCAATACCTCACTCTCACCAATGGTTAGATCAGGGAAACACAAAATTAACAGAGATACAGTGAAACTAACAGAAGTTATGGACCAAATGGATTTAACAAGTTTTCTATAGAACACTTTATACTAAATCAAAAGAATATAGCTTCTTAGCACCTCATGCTACCTTCTCCAAAATTGACCATATAATTGGTCACAAATCAAACTTAAACAGATATAAGAAGATTGAAATAAGTCCATGCCTCCTATCAGATCACTATGGATAAAGGCTGTTCTTCAAGAGCAACAACAATAGAAAGGACACACACAAGGAAGCTTAAGAACACTCTACTCAATAATAACTTGGTCAAGGTAGAAAGAAAGAAAGAAAGAAAGAAGAAAGAAAGAAAGAAAGAAAGAAAGAAAGAAAGAAAGAAAGAAAGAAAGAAAGAAAGAAAGAAAGAAAGAAAGAAAGAAAAGAATGTAAAGAATTTAATGAAAATGAAACCACAATGTACTGTACCCAAACCTATGGGACACAATGAAAGGATTCCTAAGAGGAAAATTTATAGCTCTGTTTGCCTCCAAAAAGAAACTTAAAAAAGTATATAATAGCAGCTTGATAGCACATCTGAAAACTCTAGAACAAAAAGAAGCAAATAACACAATCAGAAATGAAAATGAAAACGTAACAGACATTGAAAGAAATAAAAAAGAAATCATAAGATTGTACTATTTACTCAACAAAACTGGAAAATATGGATGAAATGCAAAATTTCCTAGATAGATATCAGCTTTGAAAGTTAAATCAGGATCAGATAAATGATCTAAACTGTCCCATAACCACTAATAAAATAGAAGCAGTCATTAATAGTCTCCCAACCAAGAGAAGCCCAGGACCAGATGGGTTTAATGCAGAGTTCTATCAAACATTCAAAAACACCTAATACTAATACTCTCAAAAATATTCCATAAAATAGAAACAGAAGGAACACTACCCAATTCATCCTGTGAAGCCAAAATTACTTTGATAATGAAAAAACACAGTTTAAAAACCACTAAAGAAGCGGCTGCGGCAGCAGCAGTGGTTAGTCCAGCTGAAGGGACATCAGCAGTGGAACCAAGGTGACAGGGTCCAGGCAGGCACTGCACCCACAACCACTGGCCATAGCTGGCCAGCCGGGCTGTAAGCAGCGGCAGATTTAGGGTGCCTTTCACTGCACAGAAGCCACTTCAGAACTCTGCCTCCCACCAGTCATGACAGACTTGCCTACATCTTGGTTCTCAGACTCCAGAGAGATCAGACAGACTCCACTAGAGATCTCCTACAGCTGATAAACAACTTCAGCAAAGTGGCAGGTTATAAAGTCAACTCAAGCAAATCAGTAGCCTTCCTATACTCAAAGGATAAGCAGGCTGAGAAAGAAATTAGGGAAATGACACCCTACACAATAGCCACAAACAGTAGAAAGTACCTTGGGGTGACACTTACCAAACATGTGAAAGATCTGTATGACAAGAACTTCAAGACTATGAAGAAGGAAATGGAAGAAGACCTTAAAAAAATGGAAAAACCTCCCATGCTCATGGATCGGCAGGATTAATATAGTTAAAATGGCCATTTTGCCAAAAGCAATTATAGATTCAACACAATACCCATCAAAATCTCAACTCAATTCTTCACAGAGTTAGAAAGAGCAATCCTCAAATTCATCTGGAATAACAAAAAACCCAGGATAGCTAAAACTATTCTCAACAATAAAAGAAATTCTGGGGGTATCAGTATCCCTGACCTCAAGCAATACTACAGAGCAATAGTGTTAAAATCTGCATGGTATTGGTACAGTGACAGGCAGGAGGATCAATGGAACAGGATTGAAGATCCAGAAATGAACCCACACACCTATGGCCACTTGATCCTCGACAAAGGGGCTGAAAACATTCAATGGAAAAAAGATAGCCTTTTCAAAAAATGGTGCTCGTTCAACTGGAGGTCAGCATGCAGAAGAATGCAAATTGATCCATTCTTATCTCCATGTATTAAACTTCACTCCAAGTGGATCGAGGACCTTCATGTAAAACAAGACACACTGAAACTAATAGAAAAGAAACTGGAGACGACCCTTGAGGACATCGGTACAGGGAGAAAGTTTCTGAACAGAACACCAATAGCATATGCTCCAAGAGCAAGAATTGGCAAATGGGACCTTATAAAATTACAAAGTTTCTGGAGTCTAACTTCTTGAGTTCTTTATATATATTGGATATTAGCCCTCTATCTGATGTAGGATTAGTGAAGATCTTTTCCCAATTTGTTGGTTGCCGATCTGTCCTCTTGGTGGTGTCCTTTGCCTTACAGAAACTCTGTAACCTTATGAGGTCCCATTTGTCAATTCTTGCTCTTAGAGCATATGCTATTGGTGTTCTGTTCAGAAACTTTCTCCCTGTACCGATGTCCTCAAGGGTCTTCCCCAGTTTCTTTTCTATTAGCTTCAGAGTGTCTGGCTTTATGTGGAGGTCCTTGATCCATTTGGATTTCAGCTTAGTACAAGGAGACAAGGATGGATCAATTCTCATTCTTCTGCATGCTGACCTCCAGTTGAACCAGCACCATTTGTTGAAAAGGCTATCTTTTTTCCATTGGATGTTTTCAGCCTCTTTGTCGAGGATCAAGTGGCCATAGGTGTGTGGGTTCATTTCTGGATCTTCAATCCTGTTCCATTGTTCCTCCTGCCTGTCACTGTACCAATACCATGCAGTTTTTAACACTATTGCTCTGTAGTATTGCTTGAGGTCAGGGATACTGATTCCCCCAGATTTTCTTTTGTTGCTGAGAATAGTTTTAGCTATCCTGGGTTTTTTGTTGTTCAAGATGAATTTGATAATTGCTCTTTCTAACTCTGTGAAGAATTGAGTTGGGATTTTGATGGGTATTGCAATGAATCTGTATAGTGCTTTAGGCAAAATGGCCATTTTAACTATATTGATTCTACCGATCCATGAGCATGGGAGGTTTTCCCAATTTTTGAGGTCTTCTTCCATTTCCTTCTTCAGAGTCTTGAAGTTCTTGTCATACAGGTCTTTCACATGTTTGGTAAGAGTCACCCCAAGATACTTTATACTGTTTGTGGCTATTGTGAAGGGGGTCATTTCCCTAATTTCTTTCTCAGCCTGCTTATCCTTTGAGTATAGGAAGGCCACTGATTTGCTGGAGTTGATTTTATAACCTGCCACTTTGCTGAAGTTGTTTATCAGCTGTAGGAGCTCTCTAGTGGAGTTTTTTGGGTCACTTAGGTAGACTATCATGTCGTCTGCAAATAATGATAGTTTGACTTCCTCCTTTCCAATTTGTATCCCTTTGACCTCCTTATGTTGTCGAATTGCCCGAGCTAGTACGTCAAGTACAATATTGAAAAGATAAGGAGAAAGGGGGCAGCCTTGTCTGGTCCCTGATTTCAGTGGGATTGCTTCAAGTTTCTCTCCATTTAGTTTGATGCTGGCTACCGGTTTGCTGTATATTGCTTTTACTATGTTTAGGTATGGGCCTTGAATTCCTGTTCTCTCCAAGACTTTAAGCATGAAAGGATGCTGAATTTTGTTAAATGCTTTTTCTGCATCCAATGAAATGACCATGTGGTTTTGTTCTTTGAGTTTGTTTACGTAGTGGATTGTATTGATGGATTTCCGTATATTGAACCAACCCTGCATTCCCGGGATAAAGCCTACTTGATCATGGTGGATGATCGTTTTGATGTGTTCTTGGATTCGGTTGGCAAGAATTTTATTGAGTATTTTTGCATCGATGTTCATAAGGGAAATTGGTCTGAAGTTCTCTTTCTTTGTTGGATCTTTGTGTGGCTTTGGTACCAGAAAACCAAACAACCCTATTAAAAAATGGGGTACAGAGTTAGACAAAGAATTCTCACCTGACGAACTTCGGATGGCAGAGAAGCATCTTAAAAAATGCTCAACTTCATTAGTCATTAGGGAAATGCAAATCAAAACAACCCTAAGATTTCATCTTACACCAGTCAGAATGGCTAAGATTAAAAATTCAGGAGACAGCAGGTGTTGGAGAGGGTGCGGAGAAAGAGGAACACTCCTCCACTGCTGGTGGGGTTGCCAATTGTTACAACCACTCTGGAAAGCAGTCTGGCGGTTCCTCCGAAAACTGGGCACCTCACTTCCAGAAGATCCTGCTATACCACTCCTGGGCATATACCCAGAGGATTCCCCACCATGTAATAAGGATACATGCTCTACTATGTTCATAGCAGCCCTATTTATAATTGCCAGATGCTGGAAAGAACCCAGGTATCCCTCAACAGAAGAGTGGATGCAAAAAATGTGGTATATCTACACAATGGAGTACTATTCAGCCATTAGAAACAATGAATTCATGAAATTCTTAGGCAAATGGATGGAGCTAGAGAACATCATACTAAGTGAGGTAACCCAGACTCAAAAGGTGAATCATGGTATGCACTCACTAATAAGTGGTTATTAGCCTAGAAAACTGGAATACCCAAAACATAATCCACACATCAAATGAGATACAAGAAGAAAGCAAGAGTGGTCCCTGGTTCTGGAAAGACTCAGTGAAACAGTATTTGGCAAAACCAGAACGGGGAACTGGGAAGGGGTGGGAGGGAGGACAGGGGAAGAGAAGGGGGCTTACGGGACTTTTGGGGAGTGGGGGGGGGGCTAGAAAAGGGGAAATCATTTGAAATGTAAATAAATTATATCGAATAATAATAAAAAAAAAGAAAAATAAATAAATAGGCAGGTGTAATTTTCAATTTGAGTTCCTGATATTTGCTTTGAAGATTATATTTTATTCAGTGGTAAAAATATTGGTGGATGTATAAACTCAACCGAGTGTTTTAGAGTACTACACCTTAAAGGATAATATAGAACACACGTCCTTGGCACATTTTCAAAATTAAACAAAATCACCCCACCCTAAAAATATGAATTAATGATGTATACCTTTAGCCATGATCCTATATAGAAAGAGCAATCAAATTTATACTCACAATCAATGAATAAGAGGTCTGTCTCCTATATGTTGAAAAAAAATTACAAAGTTTCTGTAAGGCAAAGGACACCATCAAGAGGACAAATCGGCAACCAACAAATTGGGAAAAGATCTTCACCAATCCTACATCAGATAGAGGGCTAATATCCCTCTTAGTACCCAAATTCCCACTAAGACTTTCTTTGGCCTGATCAATGTCCACCAGCATCACATATAACACAAAACCATGGCTTACTCAAGGCACAGGCTTCAAATGAGGGACCCGAGGGGACAATGTTTTCCTAGCTTATTCCTCCTTAATAATATTAGTTCCTGTGTCTATGAAAACTTGATGGCCTGTTTTTCAACTTGCATAAGATACATTTAGATTTATCAAAATACACATTTATTCATTCTTTACATGCATTATTATTTGTTTTAAATGATTTTTAGGAAATTGTTTCCCTCTTTGAATCCTGATGTTGGTATTTTAGAAGCAGGCAGGAATTTAAAAGTTTAGCCTCTAGTTACAGTTGCAGTCTTACATCAGTGTAACTTCACATAATGTATTTTAGTTTATTAAGTTGTCTTTGAGAATGTCTTTGTGGTATTACCCTCAAAGTAGAATGTGACTATTTGTTTCAAATATTTTATTCTATTTTAATAAATCTGCGTTTCTTTAATGGAGTTACTTATTTTTTATTGATATATTTTTTATTTACTTTTCAAATGATTTCCCCTTTTCTGGGTCCCCACTCCCCACAAGTCCCATAAGCCCTCTTCCCTCCCCCTGTTCCTCCATCTACCCTTTCCCACTTCCCTGTTCTGGAATTCCCCTATACTCTTGCACTGAGTCTTTCCAGAACCAGGGGTCACTCCTCCATTCTTTTTGGACATCATTTAATATGTGGATTATGTCTTGGGTACTCAAAGTTTCTAGGTTAATATCCACTTATCAGTGAGTACATACCATGATTGATCTTTTGAGACTGGGTTACCTCACTTAGTATGATGTTCTCGAACTCCATACATTTGTCTAAGAATTTCATGAATTCATTGTTTCTAATGGCTGAGTAGTATTCCATTGTGTAAATATACCACATTTTTTGTATCCATTCCTCCATTGAAGGACACCTGAGTTCTTTCCAGCTTCTGGCTACTACAAATAGGGCTGCTATGAACATAGTGGAGCATGTGTCCTTATTGCATGCTGAAGAATCCTCTGGGTGTATGCCCAGGAGGGGTATAACAGGGTCCTCAGGAAGTGTCATGCCCAGTTTTCTGAGGAACCGCCAGACTGATTTCCAAAGTGTTTGCACCATCTTGCAATCCTACCAGCATTGGAGGAGTGTTCCTTTCTCCATATCCTTGCCAACACCTGTTGTCTCCTGAGTTTTTGACCTTAGCCATTCTGACTGGTATGAGGTGAAATCTCAGGGTTGTTTTGATTTGCATTTCCCTAATGATTAATGACGATGAACATTTCTTAAGGTGTTTCTCAGCCCTCAGAAGTTCTTCATGTGAAAATTCTTTGTTTAGCTCCATACCCCACTTTATAATGGGGTTATTTGGTTCTCTGGGTTCTACCTTCTTGAGTTCTTTGTATATATTAGATATTAGCCCTCTGTAGTATTTAGGGTTGGTGAAGATCCTTTCCCAATCTATTGGCTGATGTTTTGTCCTTTTGAGAGTGTCCTTTGCCTTACAGAAACTTTGTAGTTTTATTAGGCCCCATTTGTCAATTCTTGATCTTAGAGCATAAGCTATTGTTGTTCTATTCAGAAACTTTTCCTCTGTGCCCATGTCCTCAAGGGTCTTCCCCAGTTTCTTTTCTATTAGTTTCAGTGTGTCAGGTTTTATGTGGAGGTCCTTGATCCACTTGGAGTTGAGCTTGGTACAAGGAGATAAGAATGGATCAATTTGCATTCTTCTGCATGCCGACCTCCAATAGAACTAGCACCATTTGTTGAAAAGACTATCTTTTTTTCCACTGGATGCTTTCACCTCCTTTGTCGAAGATCAAGTGACCATAGGTGTGTTGGTTCATTTCTGGGTCTTCAATCCTATTCCATGGATCTCCTTGCCTGACATTGTACCTATACCATGCAGTTTTTATGACTATTGGTCTGTAGTAAAGTTTAAAATCTGGGATACTGAATACCCTGAAGTTCTTTTACTGTTGGGAACAGTTTTAGCTATCTTGGGTTTTTTGTTATTCCAGATGAATTTGAGAATTGCTCTTTCTAGCTCTATGAAGAACTGGGTTGGGATTTTTATGGGGTAGCATTGAATCTGTAGATTGCCTTTGGCAAGATGGCCATTTTAATTATATTAATCCTGCCAATCCATGAGGATGGAAGATTTTTCCATTTTCTGAGATCTTCTTCGATTTCCTTCTTCAGAGATCTGAAGTTCTTGTCATATAGGTCTTTCACATGTTTGGTTAGAGTCACCCCAAGAAACTTTATGCTGTTTGTAGCTATTGTGAAGGGAGTCATTTCCCTAATTTCTTTCTCAGTCTGCTTGTCCTTTGAGTATATAAAGGCTACTGATTTGCTTGCATTGAATTTGTAACCAGCCACTTTGCTGAAGTTGTTTATCAGCTGTAGGAGTTCTCTAGTAGAGTTTTTAGGGTCACTTAATTATACTGTCATATCATCTGCAAATAGTGATAGTTTGACTTCTTCCTTTCCAATTTGTATCCCTTTGACTTCCTTCTGTTGTCTAATTGCTCTAGCTAGGACTTGAAGAACTATATTGAAAAGATATGGAGAGAGGGGGCAGCCTTGTCTAGTCCCTGATTTTAGTGGGATTGCTTCAAGTTACTCTCCATTTAGTTTGATGTTGGCTACCGGTTTGCTGTATATTGCTTTAACGATGTTTAGATATGGGCCTTGAACTCCTGTCCTTTCCAAGACTTTTAGCATGAAAGAATGCTGAATTTTGTCAAATGCTTTTTCTGCATCTAATGAAAGAAAGGATAATGTGGTTTTTTTCTTTGAGTTTGTTTATGTAGTGGATAGCATTAATGGATTTCCTTATATTGAACCATCCTTGCATCCCTGGGATGAAGCCTACTTGATCATGGTGGATGTTCGTTTTGATGTGTTCTTGGATTTGGTGGGCAAGAATTTTATTTAGTATTTTTGCATCGATATTCATAAGGGAAATTGCCCTGAAATTCTCTTTCTTAGTTGGATCTTTGTGTGGTTTTGGTATCTGCGTAATAGTGGCTTCGAAGAAGGAGTTGAATAGTGTTCCTTCTGTTTCTATTTGGTGGAAAAGTTTGAAGAGCATTGGTGTTAAGTCTTCTTTTAAGGTCTGATAGAATTCTGCACTGAAACCATCTGGTCCTGTGCCTTTTTTGGTCGGAAGCCTATCTATGACCCCTTCTATTTCTTTAGGGGTTATGGGTCTGTTTAGATGGTCTATTTGATCCTGGTTTAATTTTGGTAATTGGTATCTGTCTAAGAAAATGTCCATTACCTCAAGATTCTCCAGTAGTGTTGAGTACGGTTTTTTGTAGTAGGATCTGATGATTTTTTGAATTTCCTCAGTTTCTGTTGTAATATCTCCCTTTTCATTTCTAATTTTGTTAATTTGGATACTTTCTCTGTGCCCTTTGGTTAGTCTGGCTAAGGGTTTATCTATCTTGTTGATTTTCTCAAAGAACCAGCTTTTGGTTTTGTTGATTCTTTGTATGGTGCTCTTGGTTTCTACATGATTGATTAAAGCCCCGAGTTTGATGATTTCCTGTCTTCTCCTCCTGGGTAAATTAGCTTCTTCTTCTTTTTTTTTTTTTTTTGTCTTTCTATTGTGTTCTTTTTTTTTGTAATATTTTTATTTTCTGTATTCTTTGTTTACATTCCAAACGATTTCCCCTTTCTCAGATCCCCCCTCCCCATATGTCCCATAAACCTTCTTCTCTCCATCCCTTCTCCAATCACCTCCCTCCCTTTTCTCTGTCCTTATATTCCCTTCCAATGCTAGATCAATCCTTTCCAGGATTAGGACCCTCTCCATACTTCTTCATGGGTGTCATTTGTCATGCAATTTGTGCCTTGGGTATTCAGGGCTTCTGGGCTAATTAATATCCACTTATCAGAGATTGCATTCCCTATGTATTCTTTTGTGATTGGGTTACCTCACTTAGGATGATATTTTCCAGATCAAACCATTTGCCTAAAAATTTTGTGAATTCATTGTTTTTAATTGCTGAGTAGTATTCCATTGTGTAAATATACCACATTTTCTGTATCCATTCCTCCTTTGAGGGGCATCTGGGTTCTTTCCAGCTTCTGGCTATTATAAATAAGGCTGCTACGAACATAATGGAGCATGTGACTTTAGTGCATGCTGGGGAATCCTTTGGGTATATGCCCAGGAGAGGTATAGCAGGGTCCTCCAGAAGTCTCATGTTCAGTTTTCTGAGGAACTTCCAGACCGATTTCCAAAGTGGTTGTACCATCTTACAGCCCCATGAGCAGTAGAGGAGTGTTCCTTTTTCTCCACATCCTCACCAACACCTGCTGTCTCCTGAGTTTTTGACCTTAGCCATTCTGACTGGTATAAGGTGAAATCTCAGGGTTGTTTTGATCTGCAATTCCCTAATGACTAATGATGTTGAGCACTTTTTAAGGTGCCTCTCGGCCATCCGAATTTCTTCAGGTGAAAATTGTTTGTTTAGATCTGTACCCCATTTTTCAATAGGGTTATTTGGTTCCCTGGGGTCTAACTTCTTGAGTTCTTTGTATATATTGGATATTAGCACTCTATCAGATGTGGGGTTGGTGAATATCCTTTCCCAATTTGATGGTTGCCGTTTTGTCCTTTTAACAGTGTCCTTTGCCTTACAAAAAGTTTGTAATTTTATGAGGTCCCATTTGTCAATTCTTGATCTTAAAGCATAAGCTATTGGTGATCTGTTCAGGAACTTTTCCCCTGTGCCCATGTCCTCAAGGGTCTTCCCCAGTATCTTTTCTTAGTTTCAGTGTGTCTGGGTTTACATGGAGGTCCTTGATCCACTTGGAATGAAGTTTAGTACATGGAGATAAGAATGGATCAATTCGCATTATTCTGCATGCTGACTTCCAATTGATCCAGCACCACTTGTTGAAAAGGCCATCTTTTTTCCACTGGATGTTTTTGGCTCCTTTGTCGAAGATCAAGTGACCATAGGTGTGTGGATTCATTTCTGGATCTTCAGTTCTATTCCATTGGTTCACTTGTCTGTCACTGTGCCAATACCATGCAGTTTTTTAACATGATTGCTCTGTAGTATTGCTTGAAGCCAGGGATACTGATTCCCCCAGAATTTCTTTTGTTGTTGAGAATAGTTTTAGCTATCCTGGGTTTTTTGTTATTCCAGATGAATTTGAGAATTGCTTTTTCTAACTCTGTGAAGAACTGAGTTGGGATTTTGATGGAGATTGTGTTGAATTGCCTTGAATTCCTGTTCTTTCCAAGTCTTTGAGCATGAAAGGATGCTGGATTTTGTCAAATGCTTTTTCTGCATCTAATGAGATGATCATATGGTTTTTTTCTTTGAGTTTGTTTATGTAGTGGATAGCATTGATGAATTTCCTTATATTGAACCATCCCTGCATCCCTGGGATGAAACCTACTTGATCATGGTGGATAATCGTTTTGATGTGTTCTTGGATTTGGTTGGCAAGAATTTTATTAAGTATTTTTGCATCAATATTCATAAGAGAAATTTGCATGAAGTTCTCTTTCTTTGATGGATCTTTGTGTGGTTTTGGTATCAGCGTAATTGTGGCTTCATAGAACAAGTTGGGTAGAGCATCTTCTGTTTCTATTTTGTGGAATAGTTTGAAGAGTATTGGTGTTAGGTCTTCTATGAAGGTCTGATAGAACTCTGCACTGAAGCCATCTGGTCCCTTGCTTTTTTGGTTGGGAGATTTTCTATGACCCTCTTTATTGCTTCAGGAGTTATGGGCCTGTTTAGTTGATCTATTTGATCCTGGTTTAGTTTTGGTGTCAGATATCTGTCTAGGAAACTATCCATTTCCTCCAGATTCTCCAGTTGTGTTGAGTATAGGCTTTTGTAGTAGGATCTAATAATTTTTTGAATTTCCTAAGTTTCTTTTGTTATATCTCCCTTTTCATTTCTAAGTTTGTTAATCTGGATACTGTCTGTGTGTCCTTTGGTTAGTCTGGCTAAGGGTTTATCTATCTTGTTGATTTTCTCAAAGAAACAGCTCCTGGTTTTGTTGATTCTTTGTATGGTTCTCTTTGTTTCTACTTGATTGATTTCAGCCCTGAGTTTAATGATTTCCTGCCTTCTACTCCTCCTGGGTGAAATAGCTTCTATTTGTTCCAGGGCTTTCAGGTGTGCAATTAAGCTGTTAGTGTATGCTCTCTCCATTTCCTTTTTGGAGGCACTCCTCTTAGCACTGCTTTCATTGTGTCCCATAGATATGGGTATGTTGTGTCTTCATTTTCATTATGTTCTAAAAAGTCTTTAATTTCTTTCTTTATTTCTTCCTTGACCAAGGTATCATTGAGTAGAATATTGTTCAGTTTCCACGTGTATGTGGGTTTTCTATTGTTTTTGTTGCTATTGAAGACCACTTTTATTCCATAGTGATCTGATAGGAGGCATAGGATTAGTTCGATCTTCTTTTTTTTTTCTTTATTTTTTTATTCAATATATTTTTTATTTACATTTCAAATGATTTCCCCTTTCCTATCCCCCCCCACTCCCCGAAAGTCCTGTAAGCCCCCTTCTCTCCCCCTGTCCTCCCACCCACGCCTTCCCACTTCCCTGTTCTGGTTGTGCTGAATACTGCTTCACTGAGTCTTTCCAGAACAAGGGGCCACTCTTCCTTTCTTCTTGTACCTCAATGGTGTGTAGATTATGTTTTGGGTATTCCAGGTTTCTAGGTTAATATCCACTTATTAGTGAGTGCATACCATGATTCACCTTTTGAGTCTGGGTTACCTCACTTAGTATGATATTCTCTAGCTCCATCCATTTGCCTAAGAATTTCATGAATTCATTGTTTCTAATGGCTGAATAGTACTCCATTGTGTAGATATACCACATTTTTTGCATCCACTCTTCTGTTGAGGGATACCTGGGTTCTTTCCAGCATCTGGCAATTATAAATAGGACTGCTATGAACATAGTAGAGCATGTATCCTTATTACATGGAGGGGAATGCTCTGGGTATATGCCCAGGAGTGGTATAGCAGAATCTTCTGGAAGTGAGGTGCCCAGTTTTTGGAGGAACCGCCAGACTGATTTCCAGAGTGGTTGTACCAATTTGCAACCCCACCAGCAGTGGAGGAGTGTTCCTCTTTCTCCACACCTCTCCAACACCTGCTATCTCCTGAATTTTTAATCTTAGCCATTCTGACTGGTGTAAGGTGAAATCTCAGGGTTGTTTTGATTTGCATTTCCCTAATGACTAATGAAGTTGAGCATTTTTTAAGATGCTTCTCTGCCATCCGAAGTTCTTCAGGTGAGAATTCTTTGTTTAACTCTGTACCCCATTTTTTAATAGGGTTGTTTGGTTTTCTGGAGTCTAACTTCTTGAGTTCTTTATATATATATATTGGATATTAGCCCTCTATCTGATGTAAGATTGGTGAAGATCTTTTCCCAATTTGTTGGTTGCCGATTTGTCCTCTTGATGGTGTCCTTTGCCTTACAGAAACTTTGTAATTTTATGAGGTCCCATTTGTCAATTCTTGCTCTAAGAGCATACGCTATTGGTGTTCTGTTCAGAAATTTTCTCCCTGTACCGATGTCCTCAAGGGTCTTCCCCAGTTTCTTGTCTATTAGCTTCAGAGTGTCTGGCTTTATGTGGAGGTCCTTGATTAATTTGGAGTTGAGCTTAGTACAAGGAGACAAGGATGGATCAATTCGCATTCTTCTGCATGCTGACCTCCAATTGAACCAGCACCATTTGTTGAAAAGGCTATCTTTTTTCCACTGGATGTTTTCAGCTCCTTTGTTGAAGATCAAGTGGCCCTTGGTGTGTGGGTTCATTTCTAGGTCTTCAATCCTATTCCATTGATCCACTTGCCTGTCACTGTGCCAATACCATGCAGTTTTTATCACTATTGCTCTCTAGTATTGCTTGAGGTCTGGGATACTGATTCCCCCAGAAGTTCTTTTGCTGTTGAGAATAGTTTTAGCTATCCTGGGTTTTTTGTTATTCCTGATGAATTTGAGAATTGTTCTTTCTGGCCCTATGAAGAACTGAGTTGGGATTTTGATGGGGATTTCATTGAATCTGTAGATTGCTTTTGGCAAAATGGCCATTTTAACTATATTAATCTTGCCAATCCATGAGCATGGAAGATTTTTCCATTTTCAGAGGTCTTTTTCAATTTCTTTCTTCAGAGACCTGAAGTTCTTGTCATACAGATCTTTCACTTGTTTGGTTAAAGTCACACCAAGATACTTTATATTATTTGTGGCTATTGTGAAGGGTGTCATTTCCCTAATTTCTCCCTCAGTCTGCTTCTCCTTTGAGTATAGGAAGGATAGTGATTTGCTTGAGTTGATTTTGTAACCAGTCACTTTGCTGAAGTTGTTTATCAGCTGTAGGACTTCTCTGGTGGAGTTTTTTGGGTCACTTAATTATACTATCATATCATCTGCAAATAGTGATAGTTTGACTTCTTCCTTTCCAATTTGTATCCCTTTGACCTCCTTATGTTGTCTAATTGCTCTAGCTAGTACTTCAAGAACTATATTGAAAAGACATGGAGAGAGGAGGGAGCCCTGTCTAGTCCCTGATTTTAGTGGGATTGATTCATTTTTCTCCCCATTTATTTTTATCTCAATTTTTATTACTTTTATTTTTGTGTTTCCCTTTTAAGGTCTTCTACATGTTTACCTGTGTTGAGTTACTTATGTTCTTTTTTTTTCTTATTTTTTTATTGATATATTTTTATTTACATTTCAAATGATTTCCCCTTTTCTGGGTCCCCACTCCCTGCAAGTCCCATAAGCCCTCTTCTGTCACCCTGTTCTTCCATCCACCCCTTCCCATTTCCCTGTTCTGGAATTCCCCTATACTCTTGCACTGAGTCTTTCCAGAACTCCTCCATTCTTTTTGGACATCATTTAATTTGTGGATTATGTCCTGGGTATTCAAAGCTTCTAGGCTAATATCCACTTATCAGTGAGTGCATACCATGATTGATCTTTTGAGACTGGGTTACCTCACTTAGTATGATGTTCTCCAGCTCCATCCATTTGTCTAAGAATTTCATGAATTCATTGTTTCTATTGGCTGAATAGTACTCCATTGTGTAAATATACCACATTTTTTGAATCCATTCCTCCGTTGAAGGACACCTAGGTTCTTTCCAGCTTCTGGCTACTACAAATAGGGCTGCTATGAACATAGTGGAGCATGTGTAAAGTCCTCTATCATCACCAAGAGATATTATTTTAAAGCAGAATCTTGCTTTTCTGCTGTGTTGGGGTATCTAGGACTTGCTGTGGTGGGAGAACTGTGTTCTGATCATGCCAAATAGCCTTCATTTCTGTTGCTTATGTTCTTGTGCTTGCCTTTCACCATTTGGTTATCTCTGGTGTTAGTTGGTCTTGCTCACTCTGACTGTGGCTTGTCCTTCCTGCAAGCTTATGTGTCAGTACTCCTGGGAGACCAGTACTCTCTGGGAGGAATTTAGATATGGAAAGCTGTGGTACAGTGTCAGCTCTGGGGTGCAGACAGAAAACAGAAAGATCCTGTCCACAGGTGATCCTTGGGTCCTGTGTCCTGATGGCTCTGAGAAGGTCCCTCTTGGGCCAGGAATTTGAAGAGCAGTGGTGGTCTTACCTGTGCTCACAGGTGTGTAGGGACTCCTGGCAGTCTGGCTCTCTCCTGGAGGTATTTGTGTATATAGCTCTGTGGCCCAAGATCAGCTCTGGGTGCAGACTCCTGTCCCAGGCAGCCCCTCATTTCCTGTGCCCTGAGGGTTACAGGCAGGTTCCTTTGATCAGTGTGGGTGATCCTACCTGCTCTCACAGGTCTGTCCACACTTCTGGGAGGCTATTTCCCTGTGCCACCTGGGTATGGAGCCCTGTGGCAGAGGATGGTCTCCAGCCACAGACAGAAACCAAAAGGCTCCTGTCCCACACCACCCTCTTATTTTATTAGATATTTGTTTTATTTACATTTCAAATAGTATCCCCTTTCCTAATTAACCCTGAAAACTCCTTATTCCATACTCCCGTCCCCTGCTTACCAAGCCCCCACACACACTCTCCTAACCTGGCATTCCCTTATACTGAGGCATCAAGCCTTCATAGGAAATTGCCTTCTCCTCTCATTCATGTCTGAAATGATCATCCTCTGCTACATTTGTTCCTGGAGCCATGGGTCCCTCCATGTGTAGTCTTTGATTGGTGGTGTATTCCCTGGAAGCTATGGGGGTACTGATTGGTACATATTATTGTTCCTCCTGTGGTGCTGCAAACCACTTCTCCTTAGGACCCGTCTCTAGTTGCTCCATTGGGGACCCTATGCTCAGTCTATTGGTTGACTATTATCAATGGATATATCGATCCACTTTCCAAGAAGGATCAAAGTATCCATACTTTGTTCTTCCTTCTTCTTGAGCTTCATGTGGTCTGTGAGTTCTATTATGGGTATTCCAAGCTTTTGGGATAATATCCACTTATCAGCAAGTGCATTCCAGGTGTGTTCTTTTGTTATTGGGTTACCTCACTTCAGATGATATTTTCTAGCTCCATCCATTTGCCTAAGAATTTCATAAATTCATTGTTTTTAATAGCTCAGTAGTACATCATTGTGTAAAGATACAACATTTTCTGTATCCATTCCTCTGTTGAGGGACATCTGGATTATTTCCAGCTTCTGTCTATTATAAATAGGGCTACTATTAACAAAGAGGAACATGTGTCCTTAGTTTATGCTGGAGAATCTTCTGGGTATATGCCCAGGAGTGGTATAGCTGTGTCCTCAAGTAGTACTATGTCAGGAAAATGCAAATCAAAACAACCCTGAGATTCCACCTCACACCAGTCAGAATGACTAAGACCAAAAACTCAGGGGACAGCAGGTGCTGGCGAGTATGTGGAGAAAGAGGAACACTCCTCCACTGCTGGTTGGATTCCAAGCTGGTAAAACCAGGTCCCTGTTCTTATTACTAATATTGTTTTTTTTTTTTTTTATGTTTTTATAGTCTATCCATTGCCCATTTTCATGACACCCTCCTACAGTTTTTCTTTTTTTTTTTTCTTTTATTCGCTACTTTATTTATATTTCAAATGTTATACACTTTCCTGGTGCCCCATCAACCTCCCAAAATTCCCTATCTTTTCGCAGTCCCCTGGCTTCTATGAGGGTGTTCCTTACATAACAACTCCTACTTGCCCACACTCCCATTCCCCTAAACTGGGTCATCAGGCCTTCACAGGACTAAGGGCCAATTCTGTCATTGATGCTTGACAAGGGTATCCTCTGCTACAGCTGGAACCACAGGTCCCTCCATGTTTACTCCTAAGTTTAGTCCCTGGGAGCTCCGGGGGCATCTGGTTAGTTAATACTATTGTTCTTCCTTTGTGCTTGAAACCCACTTTAGTTCCTTCAGTCCTTTTTCTAACGCCTCCTTTGGGGACCCCATGCTTAGTTCCATGGCTGTCTGTGAGCATCTACATCTGTATTTGTCAGGCTCTGGTTGAAGCTCTCAGGAGAGAACTTTATCAGCCTCCTGTCAGCATGCACTTCTTGGTGTCTTCATTAGTGTCTGCATTTGGTGACTGTATATGGGATGGTGTAGTAGGGGAGGGCAGTATCCAGATGGCCTATCCTTCAGTCACTTCCAAACTTTGTCTCTGTATTTGGTCCCCTGAATATTTTGTTCCCCATTCTTAGAAGGACCAAAGCACCCATACTTTAATCTTTCCTCTTCTTGAACTTCATGTACTCTGTGAATTTTATCTTGGGTATTCCAAAATTTGGGCTAATATATACTTATCAGTGAGTGCATACCATGTGTGTTCTTTTGTAATTGGGTTACGTCACGTTGGATGATAGAAAATACAGACATTAAAGAAACCTACACATTTTTTAGTCAACAGATGTTTGAAAAACTTGTTAAGAATACAGCAGTAAAAAAGAATGACTATATCTAAAGCCAATGTTAAAACAATTGGTTATGTATAAACATACCAAAATAAAACTATATCATTCATCTAGCGTAAACATCAACTCAAAGTCCATAATGCTCTAAAGTGTAATACTCCGAATCATGAAACCATTTTTAAAAAGGAGAACGAATGTATCAGCATATTATATTGATGAAGATATTTTGAATATTACACAAAAATCCCAAAAAATAGGCATAAGAGATAAATACAATTGTTTTATTTTATTACATTATTCAATATATAACTACAGATATAATATGTGTATATATGTGTGTACAGTATTTACAATAAATATGTATATTACTATATATACAATATGTGTGATATATATCTATTATATAAATATATGATATAAAATATAACAGTATATTATATTATACAATATATAATATATTATTATATTAAAATAGATACGAAAGAGATAAATACTATTTAATGCTTATATATAACAAAAACAATTAATGATTTTTTAAAGAATTGTAAGTTTTTAAAAAATATTTGATATATGAAAAAATAAATAAAACCTGCCAAGTAGATAATTTCAATACATAAAGAATTCTGTCATACATTAAAAAAGAATGAAATCAAAGAAATAGATAAATAGAAAGAGAGAGAGTGAAAGAGAGAGAAGAGAGAGAAGAAAATTACAGGAGAATCAGAGGTGTCTATCAGAGCAAGAATTTAAGAGTATACTCCTTCTAGACAAAGGGATAGAGAGAGTAACACTTATTGGAGAAAACCATATGGATGACTGCATTATCCAATATTTTTCAGAATTGCTTTTGGTAGTTTAAAAAATATATTTAACAACAATTGAAGAGAAGAGGATATGCTTAACACTGAAAGAAAGAAGAAAGAAAGAAAGAAAGAAAGAAAGAAAGAAAGAAAGAAAGAAAGAAAGAAAGAAAGAAAGAAAGAAAGAAAGAAAGAAAGAAAGGTGAAGAGGATATGCTTAACACTGAAAGAAAGAAGAAAGAAAGAAAGAAAGAAAGAAAGAAAGAAAGAAAGAAAGAAAGAAAGAAAGAAAGAAGGAAGGAGAGAGAGAGAGAGAGAGAGAGAGAGAGAGAGAGAGAGAAAGAAAGAAAGAAAGAAAGAAAGAAAGAAAGAAAGAAAGAAAGAAAGGAGGAAGGAAGGAAGGAAAGAAAGAAGAAAGAAAGAGAGAAAAGAAAGGACGAAAGGAAGAAACACATCAAAAGAAATAAGGCTATAAGAAAATAGTGAAGTAAATAATCCAATAATGACTGGCTTTCAAAAGAAATTCCAAGAATCCATTAGCTGTTTATTCCACTAGACAATTAGATGTCTCTCCTGGTCTTCAGGATATCTTGAGTTCCAAGGAAGTAGTATCTAATATAAGTGAAGGAATGGATTTCCTAGCAAGGTATGAGCAAGTATGCAAAAAAGAGGAAAGTTTCCTTCTGTGTTTTTATATAGGCTTCAACCATATATTAAAGGCCTTTGTCTCCCATCTCAGGAAGCATATTAAAGACATGTATCATCCTATATCAAAGATCTGGATTAGAAGTGGATTCGCTTACCACATGTTAAGCAAATATCCATCACATGTGTGTATTCGAATTTTCAATTTTATGTCATTCCAGAATCTAATCATATTGACAACCAAGAATAGCCATCACAAACCTACCCTTTGTCAACTTGCCACACTATCACATCTCCTTCTTTCATGATTGATTTCCAAATGACAACAATATCAGGATCATAGTAATATTTAAGAATATTATAAATATGTGACATAAAATCACAAACACATTTTATATTTAATGAGGTCTTATTTATGCCGATCATAATATCTGTCCCAGGTAGAACATTAAATACATTATTATAAAGTTTTAAGAGGTAGCAATGTTCCATGTGGGTCATTACTTTAATATCTCAAACTCAGGTATGAGAATCATTGATATTCTCTTAATTGGTGTTACATCACTTAATAATGTAACTGAGGAAAGAAAACACAAATATTTGTGTAAATGTATTCTTACCAAAACAATACAGAAACACTAATGTCAACTATAGTCTTTGTCTCTATAACTGGTCATACAAATTTAATGGATATTTATACTACATTCTTCTTCTACATGTTCTATATTTCTTACACCCTCAGCATAAGCCTCAGCAAGTCTTGTATGTTTTTCTGAAGGAGTGATCCAAACCATCATTTCTAATGGGTCTGAGCCCTTTGTTATCTTGCTTATATTAGGCCTCTGTAGTTTTCCATTGACTTCAGGCATAGGACACAGTATAACAGCATCAAGAGATGCTGTGAAGTTTCTCCTACATACCAGATATAAACCTTTTTACCTCCATTTTGGAAAACAATCCAATTTCCTCATGGTGATCTGAAACAAACACCCCTCCTAATACTATTCCTTTCTTTGCCTGTTGATGTAAAGGCATTAGATGCCCAGAGTAGTCCTGAGGAGGTCTGTACAAATATATGTATTAGAAAACTTTGTCTAACTTTTCAAAAAGATACAAATATATATGGGGATAAATACAAAAGGGTTGCTTGGGAGTGTGACCAAGAATGAATTCAAAGTGTCTAAAAGTAACTTATGTAGTATATCATAAAAATTCCATTAATCAATAAGCATATTATTTCTGTTTTTCTCAAACATGTAATTACACCTCAACTAAAAATACTTTAAATTGATTAACAAAAATTAATGTTATTTATGACAAAGCCTCAAAATATTGAAGTATTGACCATTACCATTATCCAGTATCTCACAGTTATGATCATCAAACTATCAACATATACTTCATAAATCTGTAACTATAGAATGACAATCAGTTGTCTCTTATCTGCTTGAATCCTGAAAAAATATCTTCCATATAGATTTTACCAGTAAGTTTCCCCTGAATGCATGAATGTCATAAATTTCTAAGATGATAGGATATGAGAAAACACACTAAGGTTTTTAAAGAAAGGCCACAAATACATTTTGAAATAACAGTAAACATAAACTAATATTTTTGAAATGACATCTTTAAGCCAGGCAGTGGTGGCACATGCCTTTAATCCCATCACTTGGGAGGCAGAGGCAGAGGATTTCTGAGCTGTAGGACAGCCTGGTCTACAGAGTTAGTTCCAGGTCAGCCAGGGCTACATAGAGAAACCCTGTCTTGAAAAAAAAAAACAAAAAACAAAAAAAAAAATAAAATAAAATAAATGACATCTTTAGTAAACAATCACTGAGTATTAAAGTTATAAAAAAATGGAAGATGGGCAGAGGCAGCGGTAGAGGCAGTGCAGCAGTGGCTGGTCCAGCTGAAGGGTCATCAGCAGTGTAACCAAGGTGACACAGGGTCCAGTTAGGCCCTGTGCCCACGACCACTGACCTTCTCTGGCCAGCCGGGCTGCAAGCAGCTGCGGATTTGCGGTGCCTTTTGCTGCACGGGAGCCACTTCAGAACTCGGCCTCCCGCCAGTCAGGAGAGGCTCACCTCCATCTTGGTTTCAGACTCCAGAGAGATCGGAAAGACTGAGGTACACAAACATAACCCGAGGCCAACATCGCGGGGGTCTGAGCCCGACAAGCATTGGCCTGCACCCAGGCCCTGGGCTGTTCGGGGGGCCATCGGGGTGCCAACCCAGCCAGGAGGTTTTTTTGCCCTGGCCAGCGCGCACCGCCATTTTGCCTACAGGACCCAGAGAGCTCGGGAGGGCAGAGAAGGCTAACAAGCATAGCCTGAGGCTAACAAAGCGGGAGTCTAGGCCCCAACAGGCCCTGGACTGACCCCAAGAACTGGGTGGCTTGGTGGGCAATCTGTGTGTCAACCCGCCCAGGAGGTTGTTAGCCCAGCAGACTCTCCGGTGCTTTCGGGGAACGCAACTCACACGCCCACCATCCTGGTCACCTGGCGGACCCCGTTGACAGTCATAGCCCGAGGGGAACTTTGCTCATACCTTGGTCTCCCAGCTTTTACATGGACCCAGGGCCTGGGTGGCCAGGCTAACCTTGTATGTGCCAGCCCGGATGGGGGATCAGCTGCCCAGCGGAGTGATCAGCACACGGGTGAGGTCCTGGCAGCATACACAGTCTGCGCTCCCTGGGGGTGCACACGGGTTCCATCTGGTTCACAGACACAGTCTGGGGCAAAGCACACAAGAGCTGCAAGGGCACCCAAGAGCACACCAGCAGTCTGCTACAGGGGAAACCCAGCCATATAGTGTTGCAGTAATAGCCCCAGAGCCCCTCAGGAGCCCCAAACACCAGCCAGGGACAAGACTAACTAACTCCAGAGAACAAGATGGCAAAGGGTAAACGCAGGAATGCTACTAACAGAAATCTAGGCAATATGGCAGCATCTGAACCAAACTCTCCAACATCAGCAAGTCCTGGTTATACCAACACACCAGAGAAAAAAGATTTGGATTTAAAATCACTGATCATGATGCTGCTAGAAGAACACAAAAAGGACATAAATGAATCTCTTAAAGAAATACAGGGGAACATGAATAAGCTAGAAACCCGTATAATGGAAACAGAAAAATCACTTAAAGAAATGCAGGAGAATAAGGCTCAAGAGATAAAAGCCAATGAAGAAGAAAGGCAAAAAAAAAATCTTAAAGAAATGCAGGAGAAGTTGAGTCAAGAGGCAGATGTCATGAAAGAGGAAGCACAAAAATCTCTTAAAGAATTACAGGAAAACACAAGCAAACAAATGATGGAACTGAGCAAAACCATCCTGGATCTAAAAACAGAAGTAGAAACAACTAAGAAATCACAAAGGGAGACAACTTTGGAGATAGAAAACCTTGCGAAGAAATCAGGGGTCATAGATACAAATATAAACAACAGAATACAAGAGATGGAAGAGAGAATTTCAGATGCCGAAGATACCATAGAAACCATTGACTCAACAGTCAAAAAAATGCAAAATGCAAAAAGCTTGTATCCCAGAACATCCAGGAAATCCAGGATACAATGAGAAAACGAAACCTAAGGATTATAGGTATAGATGAGAGTGAAGATTTACAACTGAAAGGGCCAGCAAATATCTTTAACAAAATTATGGAAGAAAACTTTCCCAACATAAAGAGAGAGATGCCTATGAATATACAAGAAGCCTACAGAATTCTAAACAAACTGGACCTGAACAGAAATACCTCTCGCCACATAATAATTAAAACCCCAAATGCACTAAACAAAGAAAGAATATTAAAGGCAGTAAGAGAAGAAGGCCAAGTAACATATAAAGGAAGACCTATCAGAATCACACCAGACTTCTCACCAGAGACCATGAAAGCTAGAAGATCCTGGGCAGATCTCATGCAGACTCAAAGAGAACACAAATGCCAGCCAAGACTACTACACCCAGCAAAATTCTCAATCACAATAGATGGAGAAACCAAGACATTCCATGACAAAACCAAATTTACACAATATCTTTCCACAAACCCAGCTCTACAAAGAATACTAGGAGGAAAACTCCAATACAAGGAGGGAAACTACACCCTGGAAAAAGTAATATAGTAACCTTCCTTCATCAAACCCAAAAGAAGATAATCACTCAAATATAAAAATAACATCAAAAATGACAGGAAGTAATAATCTCTATTCCTTAATATCTCTTAACATCAATGGACTCAATTCCCCAATAAAAAGACATAGACTAACAGACTGGATAAGCAAACAGGACCCTACATTTTAGGAAGCACACCTAAATGTCAAAGACAAAAACTACCTCAGAGAAAAGGCTGGAAGACAAATTTACAAGCCAATGGTCTTGGGAAACGAGCCGGAGTAGCCATTCTAATATCAGATAAAATTGACTTTCAACCTAAAGTCATCAAAAGAGACACTGAGGGACACTTCTTGCTGGTCAAAGGAAAAATCCACCAAGAAGAACTTTCAATTCTGAACATCTATGCTCCAAATGCAAGGGCACCCTCATTCGTAAAAGAAACTTTACTAAAGCTCAAAGCACACATTGCACCTAACACAATAATTGTGGGGGACTTCAACACTCCACTCTCCTCAATGGACTGATCAGGAAAACAGAAACTAAACAGGGACACTGTAAAACTAATTGAAGCTTTGGACCAATTGGATTTGACTGATATTTATAGAACATTTCACCCTAAAGCAAAAGAATATACCTTTTTCTCAGCACCTCATGGTACCTTCTCCAAAATCGACCACATAATTGGTCACAAGACAGACCTCAATAAATACAAGAAGATCGAACTAATCCCATGCCTCCTATCAGATCACTATGGTGTAAGAGTGGTTTTCAATAGCAAAAAAACAACAGAAAGCTCACATACACATGGAGGCTGAACAATACTCTACTCAATGACACCTTGGCCAAAGAAGAAATAAAGAAAGAAATCAGAGAGTTTTTAGAATTTAATGAAAATGAAGGCACAACATACCCAAATCTTTGGGACACAATGAAAGCAGTGCTAAGAGGAAAACTCATAGCCCTGAGTGCCTCCAAAAAGAAAATGGAGAGAGCATATACCAGCAGCTTAATGACACACCTGAAAGCCCTGGAACAAAAAGAAGCTATTTCACCCAGGAGGAGCAGAAGACAGGAAATCATCAAACTCAGGGCTGAAATCAAACAAGTGGAAACAAAGAGAACCATAAAAAGAATCAATGAATCCAGGAGCTGGGATGTCCATTTTGCCAAAAGCAATATACAGATTCAATGCAATACCCATCAAAATCCCAACTCAATTCTTCACACAGTTAGAAAGAGCAATTATCAAATTCATCTGGAATAACAAGAAACCCAGGATAGCTAAAACAATTCTCAGCAACAAAAGAAAGTCTGGGGGAATCAGTATCCCTGACCTCAAGCAATACTACAGGGCAATAGTGTTAAAAACTGCATGGTATTGGTACAGTGACAGGCAGGAGGATCAATGGAACAGGATTGAAGATCCAGAAATGAACCCACACACCTATGGCCACTTGATACTCGACAAAGGGGCTGAAAACATCCAATGGAAAAAAGATAGCCTTTTCAACAAATGGTGCTGGTTCAACTGGAGGTCAGCATGCAGAAGAATGCGAATTGATCCATTCTTGTCTCCTTGTACTAAGCTCAAATCCAAATGGATCAAGGACCTCCACATAAAGCCAGACACTCTGAAGCTAATAGAAAAGAAACTGGGGAAGACCCTTGAGGACATCAGTACAGGGAGAAAGTTTCTGAATAGAACACCAATAGCATATGCTCTAAGATCAAGAATTGACAAATGGGACCTCATAAAATTACAAAGTTTCTGTAAGGCAAAGGACACCATCAAAAGGACAAATCGGCAACCAACAATTTGGGAAAGGATCTTCACCAATCCTACATCAGATAGAGGGCTAATATCCAATATATATATATAAAGAACTCAAGAAGTTAGACTCCAGAAAACCAAACAACCCTGTTAAAAAATGGGGTACAGAGTTAAACAAAGAATTCTCACCTGAAGAACTTCGGATGGCAGAGAAACACCTTAAAAAATGCTCAACTTCAATTAGTCGTTAGGGAAATGCAAATCAAAACAACCCTGAGGTTTCACCTTACACCAGTCAAATTGGCTAAGATTAAAAATTCAGGAGACAGCAGGTGTTAAGGAGGATGTGGAGAAAGAGGAACACTCCTCCACTGCTGGTGGGGTTGCAAATTGTTACAACCACTCTGGAAGTCAGTCTGGTGGTTCCTCCGAAAACTGGGCACCTCACTTCCAGAAGATCCTGCTATACCACTCCTGGGCATATACCCAGAGGATTCCCCAGCATGTAATAAAGATACATGCTCCACTTTGTTCATAGCAGCCCTATTTATAATTGCCAGAAGTTGGAAAGAACCCAGGTATCCCTCAACAGAAGAGTGGATGCAAAAATTGTGGTATATCTACACAATGGAGTACTATTCAGCCATTAGAAACAGTGAATTCATGAAATTCTTAGGCAAGTGGATGGAGCTGGAGAATATCATACTAAGTGAGGTAACCCAGACTCAAAAGATGAATCATGGTATGTACTCACTAATAAGTGGATATTAACCTAGAAAACTGGAATACCCAAAACATAATCCACACATCAAATGAGGTACAAGAAGAACGGGGGAGTGGAACCTTGTTCTGAAAAGACTCAGTGAAGCAGTATAGAGCAAAATCGGAACAGGGAAGTGGGAAGGGTTGGGTGGGCAAATAGGGGGAGGGAAGGGGACTGATGGGACTTTCGGGGAGTGGGGGTCCAGAAAAGGGGAAATCATTTGAAATGTAAATAAATACATCAATAAATTTTAAAAAAATGGAAGATAAATTCAACACATGGTTTTATGTACCACTGTACTTACATTCTGCCCTTTTATAGCATTAAATTGGTAAAAACAAATTAGCTTCAACTTTTTAATAAAAGTTTGATTTTTATTATCCATTGTAGTTACAGAGTAAATGATGAAAATTACATGTTCACATGAATAATTACTTTTGTAAATTGTGTATGTTGTTTGAACTATAATTACAACAGCTGCAAACCTATGGTTACAAAATGGTTTTACTGACAAGACCTTGTGGAGGTCCTGTCATTAACGTTAAAGTATTTCTGAAACATGAATATGCCAATCCAAATTTCCCAAAGGTCATATCTCAAAGAATGCAGCAGCATTGGATTGTTTCAATTCTCATTTTGTAAGGCTAAAGAAATCTTTCCTTAAAACTACAGTATTTTTTTTTTAATTTTGCAATTGTGCCAGTGAACTATTTTCAAAGAAAGATACAAAAAGATACAACTCATGAAATAAATAAACAGAATAATGCTTCTGAATCTAAAACTATAATTAAATTTGAAGAGAAGATAAAAATTAAAGTTTGAGACAACTGATGATTTTAAAGATCATTTGACTGTAAGAGTTCATACTTGCTTTCTTTTAGAGTGAATGATATTCTATTTTTCTTTCCATAGAAAATCATGTCTCCTAAGCATACTCCACACCTCCCAATTCCCTTAAAACCTACCTAAGCTTTATGATTATTCTAATTGAAGTATACATATATAAAGCTTAAAAATGATCATCCATATACATGAAAAACATGCAATATTTTCTTTTAGTATCTGATTTATCTTACTCAAGATAATTTTTCAAGCACTATCTATTTAGCCATAATTTCAAATGTGTAAATGAACTAACTACCTTTTCATCAACCATTTGTGAGCTGATGGAAATCTAGACTGTTTTTGAACATGAATGAACAATCATCTCTGGAGTAAGATGTGAAGTTCTTTGATGATAAACCCAAAAATGATGTGAGAGCTATTCTTGATTGACAACTTTACTATATTTGGTATTAAGTAAAACTAAATAATGTAGTGACACACCTGTGGGAAAATCATGCTTAATTTGAAGTGGGACTATTGCCTTCTAATCCAGACCTTTGAAGTAGGAAGACCATTATAATATTGGACAAATGTTCAGTTGGAAGATTATATAAGGCCATAGAAAAAGGAAGCGTTACATTTTGCCTACTTGTTCTTACCTTGTTAGCAACTCCATTCCTTCACTGGCATTTAAGTCTAATTCTGGATTCCACTATATAATGAAAACCAGCTGAGCCATACCACCTTGTGTACTAAACAGTTACTGTATTTTTGGACCTTTTATTCATATACTGCCATTGTTATATTGGCTGGACTACACCATGTAAGTCATTCTGATAAATCATTTTCCTATATATGTTTAAAGAGATTCATTCCATTCATTCAGTTACTCTAAAGAACCCCAGCTTGTAAAAATTGACTAAATGGATCATGTGGTAGATTAATTTTCAGATTTTGAGTTAACTTCACACTGATTTCTATTGTTGTTGCACAGGTTGACACAAACAAAATTAGTGGATAAGTGTTTTTGTTCCCCCATATCCTCACCAGCAAGTACTGTCAATTATTTTATTGATCTCTACAATTCTGACTGGAGTAAGATAAATTAATTAAGTAGTTTTAATTACTATTTCTGTGATGCCTCAAGTGATGAACATTTTGAAGTGTTTCTTAGCCACTTTCATCATATCTAACCAGTGATTATTAAATGGCAAAGGAGATGGGAGGGCAAAGTAAAATATAGAATATGGAGAAGGACAACTAAAAGTAAAGGCCCTTTGAAAAGCCTTTGAAAAACCTTGAAGACAAAAGTAGCAAACCTTAGTGATTGAAAATGTGAGTGAATGCACATTGTTGACATGGGCTTACCCATGAGAAAGATTAAGGCCTCATACCCAGATAAAGGCCAATAAATGTGTATGAAAATTAGCAACTGCATCATCTTCCTTGATTTTACAATCTGAAATTATGCAGACATCTTCTACTGAGACTAGACAACCCTAGTACATATTCCACATGGTACAAAATAAACTTCGTAAAGTTTCTGGTTATCCCAGTAGATGTTGATGCTCTATCAGAGTACACAGTCCTAACTTCAATTTTTTTATAGATGCCTCTGTGTATTTGTCATTTGTTTAGTCCCTTGCTACCCTTTCCAATTTAATGTAAAGGATCTATTGATGAGAACTGTACTTACTTATGAAAAGGGGAAAATCAAACTGCTATCCTACTGGAAATTTCTCACATACAGATTAATATTCATGAGTTGGAAAGTAAATTGCATGCTACTAGAGGAACAAATAATCCTCAATATCATGCAACTTCAAAACCTGCAAACTACAATAATGATCTCCTGATATGATATAATGGAGCTTTAATTGCACAAATATTATAGAAGGAGCCAAGAGCATCTTTATTAAGTTTACATCTTACTACATGAATTAGAACCAAATATTATACTGTTAAAGGGACCCAGAAACTGAAACAGGTGTAGCAAAAAATACTAATATTAGTCTGATATAGAAACATAATAATACAATGACTAATAACATATTACTATACTCAGAGATCAGTGTATTACTCAGGTCTCATCCCAGAATGTATTCTTCCTGTTCAAGATGGTACTTGATACAGAAACCTACAACTTGACTACATACAGAGAGAGAGAAACTTTTGTGTACTCAGTCTAAGCGAGATGTTTATATCAAACCATCTCTATCAAAGATCAGGGATCTTGGCAGCGGCAGCGGCAGCAGCAGTGCAACACTGGCTGGTCCAGCTGAAGGGCCATCAGCAGTGGACTCAAGGCGACACAGGGTCCTGTTAGGCCCTGCGCCCACGACCACTGACCTTTGCTGACCAGCCGGGCTACAAGCAGCTGCGGTTTTGCGGTGCCTTTCATTGCACGGAAGCCACTTCAGAACTCGGCCTCCCGCCAGTCAGGAGAGGCTCACCTCCATCTTGGTTTCGGACTCCACAGAGATCAGACAGACTGAGGTACACAAACATAATCCGAGGCCAACACCGCGGGGGTCTGAACCCGACGAGCTTGGCCTGCACCCAGGCCCTGGGCTGTTCAGGGGGCCATCGGGGTGCCAACCCAGCCAGGAGGTTTTTTGCCCTGGCCTGCGCGCGCACGCCCCATTTTGCCTACAGGACAACAGAGCACTCTGGCGGGCAGAGCTGTAACAGGCATAGCGTGAGGCTAACAAAGCGGGGGTTTAGGCCCCAAAAGGCCCAGCACTGACCACAAGAACTGGGCGGCTTGGTGGGCCATCTGTGTGTCAACCCGCCCAGGAGGTTGTTAGCACAGCAGACTCTCCTGGCGCTGTCAGGGAGTGCGAGCATGCACGCCCACCATCCTGGTCACCTGGCGGATCCAATTAACAGTCATAGCCCTAAGGGAACTTTGCTCGGACCTTGGCCTCCCAGGCTTTTGCCTGGACTCAGGGCCTGGGTGGCCAGGCTAACCTTGTGTGTGCCAGCCCTGTTGGGGGATCGGCTGCCCAGCAGAGTGATCAGAACACAGGGGATGTCCCGGCAGCATGCACCTTCGGCGCTCCCTGGGGCTCCATCTGGTCCACAGACAAAATTTGGGCCAAGGCCGCAGGCAGAAGCCCTCAGCTCAACTCTCTCCGCTTCTGGATCCAGATCAGCCTGGGCAGCGGCACCATGTCTCCAGGTCCTGCAAGACGCTAGAGGGGCTTCTGGGAGGCCAGCTGGGAGAAATCAGTGTGCTCCAGTGAATCCAGCGGGCCCCAGCAGGAGCCTTCGGGTGCCTGCTTTGGGATCTGAACAGCCTGGGCAGCAGCACCCTGTCTACAGGCAGTGCAGGAGGTAAGCTGTGCACCAGAGGCCAAATGGGAAGGGGCAGCTTGCACTGGTGAGTCCAGCACTGACAAGACAAACTAACACCAGTGAGAACTAGATGGCAAAAGGCAAACGCAGGAACGTCACTAACAGAAATCAAGGCAACATGGCAACATCTGAACCCAATTCTCCTCTACCAACATGTCCTGGATACCCCATCACACCAGTAAAACAAGATTTGGATTTAAAATCACTGGTCATGATGCTGGTATAGGAACACATGAAGGACATACTTAAAGAAATTCAGGAGAAAATGGATCAAAAGTTAGAAGCCCTTGCAAGGGAAACACAAAAATCATTGAAAGAAATCCAGGAGAATACAAAAACCAACAAGGAAGAAACGCAAAAACAGTTAAAGAAATACAGTAGAACTTTGGACAACAGGCTGAGGTCATGAAAGAGGAAACACAAAAATCTCTTAAAGAATTACAGGAAAGCACAAACAAGCAAGTGAAGGAGCTAAGCAAAACCATCCAGGATCTAAAATCAGAAGTAGAAACAACTAAGAAAACTCAAAGGGAGACAATTTTGGAGACAGAAAGCCTTGGGAAGAAATCAGGGGACAGAGATGCAAATATCAACAACAGAATACAAGAGATAGAAGAAAGAATCTCAGATGCTGAAGATTCCATAGAAACCATGGACTCAACAGTTAAAGAAAATGCAAAATGCAAAAAGTTTGTAACCCAAAATATCCAGGAAATCCAGGACACAATGAGAAGACCAAACCTAAGGATTATAGGCATAGATGAGAGTGAAGATTTACAACTTAAAGGGCCAGCAAAATATCAATCTTCAATATCTTCAATAAAATTATGGAAGAAATATCTTCAATAAAATATCTTCAACAAAATTATGGAAGAAAACTTCCCTAACCTAAAGAGAGTGATGCCCATGAATATACAAGAAGCCTACAGAACTCCAAACACACTGGACCAGAACAGAAATACTTCCCGTCACATAATAATCAAAACACCAAATGTTCTAAACAAAGAAAGAATATTAAAGACAGTAAGAGAAAAAGGCCAAGTAACATATAAAGGAAGACCTATCAGAATCACAGCAGACTTTTCAACTGAGAATATGAAGTCTAGAAGGTCCTGGGCAGATCTCATGCATACTCTAAGAGAACACAAATGCCAACCAAAACTACTATATCCAGCAAAACTCTCAATCACCGTAGATGGAGAAACGAAGATATTTCATGACAAAACCAAGTTTACCCAATATCTATCCACAAACCCAGCCCTACAAAGGATAATAGGAGGAAAACACCAATACAAGGAAGGAAACTTCACCCTGGAAAAAGCAAGATAGTAACCTTTCATCAAACCCAAAAGAAGTTAACCGATCAAATTTAAAAAATAACGTCAAAAATGATAGGAAGTAACAATTACTATTACTTAATATCTCTTAACATCAATGGACTTAATGCCCCGATAAAAAGACACAGCCTAACTAACAGGATACGTAAACAGGACCCTACATTTTGCTGCTTACTGGAAACACACCTCAGGGTCAAAGACAAACACTACCTTAGAGTAAAAGGCTGGAAGACAATTTTACAAGCAAATGGTCTCAGGAAACAAGCTGGAGTAGCCATTTTAATATCAGAAAAAATTGACTTTCAACCCAAAGTCATCAAAAGAGACTCTGAGGGACACTTCTTGCTGGTCAAAGGAAAAATACAACAAGAAGAATTCTCAATCCTGAACATCTATGCTCCAAATGCAAGGGCACCCTCTTTCGTAAAAGAAACTTTATTAAAACTCAAAGCACACATTGCACCTAACACAGAAATTGTGGGTGATTTCAACACTGCACTTTCCTCAATGGACCGATCAGGAAAAGAGAAACTAAACAGGGACACAATGAAACTAGTTGAAGCTTTGGACCAATTAGATTTAACAGATATATATATATAGAATATTCTATCCTAAAACAAAAGAATATACCTTTTGCTCAGCACCTCATGGCACCTTCTCCAAAATCGACCATATAATTGGTCACAAGACAGACCTCAACAAATGTAAGAAGATCGAACTAATCCCATGCTTCCTATCAGATCATTATGGAGTAAAAGTGGTCTTCAATAGCAACAAAAACAACAGAAAACCCACATACACGTGGAAACTGAAAAATATTCTACTCAATGATACCTTCGTCAAGGAAGAAATAAAGAAAGAAATTAAAGACTTTTTAGAACACAATGAAAATGAAAACACAACATACCCAAATCTATGGGACACAATGAAAGCAGTGCTAAGAGGAAAACTCATAGCCCTGAGTGGCTCCAAAAAGAAAATGGAGAGAGCATACATTACCAGCTTAATGACACACCTGAAAGCCCTGGAACAAAAAGAAGCTATTTCACCCAGGAGGAGTAGAAGGAAGGAAATCATCAAACTCAGGGCCGAAATCAATCAAGTAGAAACAACCTAGAAAACTGGAATACCCAAAACATAATCCACACATCAAATGAGGTACAAGAAGAAAGGAGGAGTGGGCCTGGTTCTGGAAAGACTCAGTGAAACAGTATTCGGCAAAACCAGAACGGGGAAGTGGGAAGGAGTGGGTGGGAGGACAGGGGAAGAGAAGGGGGCTTACGGGACTTTCGGGGAGTGGGGGGGCTAGAAAAGGGAAATCATTTGAAATGTAAATAAATTATATCGAATAAAAAAAAAGTAAAAAAAAAGAAGGGATACTGAGAAAAAATAAAAAAAAAAAAGAAATGAAAAGGGAGATATAACAACAGAAACTGAGGAAATCCAAAAAATCATCATATCCTACTACAAGAGCCTGTACTCAACACAACTGGAGAATCTGGAGGAAATGGACAATTTCCTTGACAGATACCAAATACCAAAATTAAATCAGGACCAAATAGATCATCTAAACAGTCCCATAATGCCGAAAGAAATAGAAGGAGTCATAGAAAGTCTTCCAACCAAAAAATGCACAGGACCAGATGGTTTCAGTGCAGAATTCTATCAGACCTTCAATGAAGAGTTAACACTAATACTCTTCAAGTTATTCCACAAAATAGAAACAGAGGGAACACTACCCAATTCCTTCTACAAAGCCACAATTACGCTGATACCATAGCCACACAAAGATCCAACAAAGAAAGAGAACTTCAGACCAATTTCCCTTATGAACATCGATGCAAAAATACTCAATAAAATTCTTGCCAACTGAATCCAAGAACACATCAAAATGATCATCCACCATGATCAAGTAGGCTTTATCCCGGGAATGCAGGGTTGGTTCAATATACAGAAATCCATCAACACAATCCACTACATAAACAAACTCAAAGAAAAAAACCACATGGTCATTTCATTGGATGCTGAAAAAGCATTTGACAAAATTCAGCATCCTTTCATGCTTAAAGTCTTGGACAGAACAGGAATTCAAGGCCCATACCTAAACATAGTAAAAGCAATATACAGCAAACCGGTAGCCAGCATCAAACTAAATGGATAGAAACTTGAAGCAATCGCACTGAAATCAGGGACCAGACAAGGCTGCCCCCTTTCTCCTTATCTTTTCAATATTGTACTTGAGGTACTAGCTCGTACAATTCAACAACATAAGAAGGTCAAAGGGATACAAATTGGAAAGGAAGAAGTCAAACTATCATTATTTGTAGACGACATGATAGTCTACCTAAGTGACCCAAAAAACTCCACTAGAGAGCTCCTACAGCTGATAAACAACTTCAGCAACGTGGCAGGTTATAAAATCAACACAAGCAAATCAGTGGCCTTCCTATACTCAAAGGATAAGGAGGCTGAGAAAGAAATTAGGGAAATGACCCCCTTCACAATAGCCACAAACAGTATAAAGTATCTTGGGGTGACTCTTACCAAACATGTGAAAGATCTGTATGACAAGAACTTCAAGACTCTGAAGAAGGAAATGGAACAAGACCTCAAAAGATGGGAAAACCTCCCATGCTCATGGATCGGTAGAATCAATATAGTTAAAATGGCCATTTTGCCAAAAGCAATATACAGATTCAATGAAATACCCATCAAAATCCCAACTCAATTCTTCACAGAGTTAGAAAGAGCAATTATCAAATTCATCTGGAACAACAAAAAACCCAGGATAGCTAAAACTAATCTCAGCAACAAAAGAAAATCTGAGGGAACCAGTATCCCTGACCTCAAGCAATACTACAGAGCAGTAGTGTTAAAAACTGGATGGTATTGGTACAGTGACAGGCAGGAGGATCAATGAAACAGGATTGAAGATCCAGAAATGAACCCACACACCTATGGCCACTTGATCCTCGACAAAGAGGCTGAAAACATCCAATGGAAAAAAGATAGCCTTTTCAACAAATGGTGCTGCTTCAACTGGAGGTCAGCATGCAGAAGAATGCGAATTGATCCATCCTTGTCTCCTTGTACTAAGCTCAAATCCAAATGGATCAAGGACCTCCACATAAAGCCAGACACTCTGAAGCTAATAAAATAGAAACTGGGGAAGACCCTTGAGGACATCGGTACAGGGAGCAAGTTACTGAACAGAACACCAATAGCATATGCTCTAAGAGCAAGAATTGACAAATGGGACCTCATAAAATTACAATGTTTCTGTAAGGCAAAGGACACCATCAAGAGGACAAATCGGCAACCAACAAATTGGGAAAAGATCTTCACCAATCCTACATCAGATAGAGGGCTAATATCCAATATATATAAAGAACTCAAGAAGTTAGACTCCAGAAAACCAAACAACCCTATTAAAAAATGGGGTACAGAGTTAAACAAAGAATTCTCACCTGAAGAACTTCGGATGGCGGAGAAGCATCTTAAAAAATGCTCAACTTCATTATTCATTAGGGAAATGCAAATCAAAACAACCCTGAGATTTCATCTTACACCAGTCAGAATGGCTAAGATTAAAAATTCAGGAGACAGCAGGTGTTGGAGAGGGTGTGCAGAAAGAGGAACACTCCCCCACTGCTGGTGGGGTTACAAATTGGTACAACCACTCTGGAAATCAGTCTGGCAGTTCCTCTGAAACCTGGGCACCTCACTTCCAGAAGATCCTGCTATACCACTTCTGGGCATATACCCAGAGGATTCCCCACCATGTAATAAGGATACATGCTCTACTATGTTCATAGCAGCCCTATTTATAATTGTCAGATGCTGGAAAGAACCCAGGTATCCCTCAACAGAAGAGTGGATGCAAAAAATGTGGTATATCTACACAATGGAGTACTATTCAGCCATTAGAAACAATGAATTCATGAAATTCTTAGGCAAATGGATGGAGCTAGAGAACATCATACTAAGTGAGGTAACCCAGACTCAAAAGGTGAATCATGGTATGCATTCACTAATAAGTGGATATTAACCTAGTAAACTGGAATACCCAAAATATAATCCACTCATCAAACGAGGTACAAGAAGAAATGAGGAGTGGCCCCTGGTTCTGGAAAGACTCAGTGAAGAAGTATTCGGCAAAACCAGAATGGGGAAGTGGGAAGGCGTGGGTGGGAGGACAGGGGAAGAGAAGGGGACTTACGGGACTTTCGGGGAGTGGGGGGCTAGAAAAGGGGAAATCATTTGAAATGTAAATAAATGATATCGAAAAAAAATAAAAGATCAGGGATCTATGTAAAAGAGAAAATAGAAAGATTGTGAGAGTCAGAGGTGGTGGGTTACCCCAAGAAATTAGCGTTTTCTAGACAAATAGTATTGATGCATTTAAGAACTCACAGAGAATGTAGCAGAACTCAAAAGACCTGCCTATATTCAAAGTACAAAATTTCCCACACAGAAAAGAGGAAGTAGACACAAAATCTCACCCTTACCAATAAGCTACTTAAAACTGATACCTTATGTGAAACGTTTGTAAGGGTCCATGATTTTCTGAAGAATAGTAGCCTGGACTCAAATAGTATGTTAACACAAAGAGATTTGAGTTTTTTGTTTTTTTTTGTTTGTTTTGTTTTGTTTTGCTTTTTCAGAAGTCCAGCATGCTGCAGTTTCTTATTACCAAGATAGAGAGACCCCAATGTAAGCTCACAGGCTGGATTTAGAGCACATTAGGGGAATTCCAGAGAAGGGTAGGTGACCTCCATCTTAACTTTGGATCTATCTCTATGGACATTCTAGACCCATTGCTGGGGCCTGGCAAGGCTGGGAACAATTGGTGGGGAAGTCTGAAAACTTTTGCTGAGGGAGTATGGAAACTGATGCTGACCCATTGTCCTTGCCTCAGGAAAAGTGGACAGAAAACTTCTGATAGCAGGGCAGTTTCTGATTAATTGCCTGTACCTGGGTTTGTTTGTTTGTTTGTTACTCTTTTTTCTATATTCATTGTTTACATTCCAAATGATTTTCCCTCTTCTAGTTCACCCCTCCCCATAAGTCCCATAAGCCCTCTTCTCTCTGCCCATTCCCCAATCAATCCCTCCCAGTTCTCTGTCTTGGTAATCCCCTACAATGCTGCATCAAGCCTTTCCAGGACTAGGGCCCTCTCCTTTCTTCTTCGTGGGAATAATTTGATATGTGAATTGTGTCTTGGGTATTCAGAGCTTCTGGGCCAATATGAACTTATCAGTGACTGCATTCCATGTGTGTTCTTTTGTGAAAGTGTTACATCATTTAGGATGATATTTTCCCAAAAGCTGGAAAGAACCCAGATGTCCCTCAATGGAGGAATGAATACAGAAAATGTGGTGTCTTTACACAATTGGAATACTACTCAGCTATTAAAAACAATGAATTCATGAAATTCTTAGGCAAGTGGGTGGAACTGTTTGATATTCTAGTAACTGAATTGCCTGGACCTGCCCAGTCCTTAAGTATATTCTCCTGAACTGCCAACTTGAAGCCTGTCATGGAATCAGCCTAGCTTTCTCACTGTTTTACAATGACACTGAGTATACCAAGCACTACGACCGGTTTCATGTCCAAAACAATGTGTTTCTCTCTCTCTCTCTCTTTCTCTCTCTCTCTCTCTCTCTCTCTCTCTCTCTCTCTCTCTCTCTCTCTCTCTCTCTCTCTCTCTCTCTCTCTCTCTCTCTCTGCTGGCCTCCAATGTGGAGATTGATCTGCATCTGTCTTCTAAGTAGTTGGGTTAAAAGCTGTTTTTGCTAATTTAGTATTTTGAAGATTTTTGGTTTTGTTTAGTTTTGTGTTTAGTTTTGTTTGTTTGAAAGGGACAGTGAAATAGACAGTATTGAGTTGGGTTATTAGGGAAATGGGGGATCTCAGAGGACTTTAAGGAGGGGAAAACTTAATATATTACATGGAGATTTTTTAAATAATATAAGAAAAATTTGACTGAATCAGTCTGTGGACCTCTATCATGAAAAGAGGTGTAGTGAAAAAGGCATAAATGTTATTATCACTACTAAAATGAAGCAATTCTTCTCACACAACCAAAATTTATGATAGTTTTTTGAAAGTATCAGTAGTTTAAGCTGTTTCATCAAGCTAAATCTTCATATCTCATCATATAGCCCTCATTTAAGTTATGAAAGCCATACTGAGATTACTGAATTGGGTTTTGGGATTATAGGAATGGAGCAATTATTTTATTTTATTTTCTCAAAACTTAATTCAGCTTTGTGAACCTGAATTAACAAATCAATAATAAAAGATTATTTCTACATGATGGGAAACTGAAGTGGAAATACTTATTATGGAATACACTGTATTTTATTGACAAGTGAAAATTATAATAGCAATATAATGATACATTGTTTTCCTGAAAAGTACAAAATGCATATCATGTTGACATGATCTTTGTGAAAATAAAATAGTTTTCTGTCTTTAAAATATATTTTATTTGCTAAAAATATGATGTACTTATTTTGATTTGCCTGTTATGAGCAGTAGATCTAATTAGTAAGAAATGAACTCAATGTTCAAAAGGCTCATTACAGGCTTGTCTTATAAAATATTGCTGTTTATTCACACATACTGAAAATTTACTATAAAGGTTCTTGATATGATGGGATGTAACTTAAAATATTTTCTTTCACTTTGTATACAAGCGGCTGGAAAATTCCAGGTTTCCCACACCATTTACTATTTTAAAGCAGTGACAGGATAAATGGTATGGAAAAGAAATATGTCATCAGTAATAAACAACTCTGAAATCAGTCAAGCAGGTAATGCATTGTAGGTCAAAAACTACACCCTTGACAATACTGCACTTGGAAGTAATACTACACATGTCATATTTAAAGAAGAAAATGTTTTATATTACTATATGCTCAACAAATTGCAGTACTTTGCTGACATAGCAATATGAAAGATTTGTAGAAGTCATGTAGCAGCACATTGACAAGTTTCAGGAAATGTAACACAAGTAATCTTGGATTTAATTAGCAACTGAAATTCTTCAGAGATAGTAGATAATAACTTGTAATATAATTGTAAAAGAAAGATACTATTAATAGGCTATCTAATGGTACTTGTTGGGAAATGGAAGGAATGAGGCTTCATCTATGGTTTGCACTCACTGACTTTATCCTGTATCTGCTCAACTCAGCATAAATTAATGATAAATACAGTAATATACTTCTCCAATTCTAGTAAACCATAGCCATTGAAGACATATGGATATTATCTTCAATGCTTACCTAAATATTTGAACAAATACAGTTAAAATACTTAAATAAAATTCCTAGATATAGAAGTAATCTACAGATGTTTTGTCCTTTCCAAGAGAAACTCACAATACAGTATTGAAGATTGATAAATAAGAAACTATTTTCATGTAAAAAGCAAAATACAACCTTATGAAATAATTTCACAAGTTTGGAAAACAAGAGATGTGATCCATTGTGGACCTCCAAGTCTGGATTTGTTTATAAGAAACATATTTTCTCTATGAAGCTGGGGCAAAATCCTTCCAGATACCTATTCACAAGTCCATTCACATATTGTTTTAAACTACTTTATTATTTTTTCTAACCCCCCTCTTTCTACCAGAGCTATTTTTCCCTTCTTATGGATATCAACTGAGGATACTCCATCTGGACACCACCTCCCCAGAAGGGTATTGGCATCTATCCTTTCCTCCTCCTTACATCAATTTTGGGTTAATATTCCTATGCAAGACTGGCAGATAGATCTTAAGTATATGCCTCCTAATGAAAAATATAAGTATATTCTTATGGTAAACATTTTCTCAGAATGAATAGAAGTTTTCCCTACTGTAGCCAAGACTGCACAAAAAAACTTATTTTTACTCAGTTTTTTGAGTTTTACTCAAAAATATCATAAAATAAACTATATTTTTGCTCAGATTTGGACTTTTAAGACCCACACAATCAGAAAACAGCCTAGCAGTTATTTCCAAAGTCACTTAATCAGTTTCAAGGACCTTGGAGGTATATTGGCAACCTCACATTCCCTATTACCTCCTACTGTTCTTGTGATGGTTGAAAAGATTAATGAAGCCAAGCAGTGGTGGTGCACGCCTGTAATCCCAGCACTCTGGGAGGCAGAGGCAGCTGGATTTCTGAGTTTGAGGCCAGCCTGGTCTACCGAGTAAGTTCCAGGACAGCCAGGACAGTACAGAAAAACCCTGTCTCGAAAAAACCAAATCCAAAAAAATTAAAAAAAAAAAGATTAATGGTCTTATTAGCTGAAAGTGTCAGATGCAGATATTTGCACCCAACCATTGGACAGAACTCGCTGACACCTGTTGTTGAATTAGGGAAGGCTAAAAGAAGTTGAGGAGAAGGGAAACCCTGTAGGAAGACCAGTAGTCTCAATTAATCTGGACCTCTGAGATCTCTGAAACACTGGACCACCAAATAGGCTGCATAAACCAGCTGATATGAGGCCCTAAAATCACATACAGCAGAGGAATACCGGGTCAGTGATCATTAAGAGAAGATGCACATAACCCTCTAGAGACTGGAAGCCCCAGGGAGTTTAGAGGTCAGGACGGTTGAGGGATGGGGACATCCACATGGAGACAGAAGCTGGGGAGGAGGTATGGGGTATGGAACAGTCGGGTGATGGACAGGGGTAAGGTGGATAAAATAAGGAGTGTAAAAATATAAATACATTTTTAGATAGATATATTTATAAAAACTTTCTTCTGAACTTTGTGTTCTGTGTGCTTAACAACTATCTCTAGCCTTAACACATGTTTGAGCTAATCCCCATCCTCCTTTCTTTTACATTAATATTTGAATTAATAAAATATGACACTTTCTCTATTTACCTCCTCTGGAAACAGGTCTAATTTATGACTGATTACCTTTTTTCAGTCTCCAGAAACAGGTGACCTTGTCTTCCCTCAGATATCCACTGATATTATGACCCAAACCATTGTTCCTAGAGATTAAAGGGTTCTCCGTGCTTGCTGTGTGCACATACTGTGTGGGCACAGATTTGGTCTTTTTCTTTATACCAACTATAACCAAATTTCAGAGATTGGCATCCTAGATCCATCTTATGCTGATCAAATGATCTCTGGACCCCTGGTTTGATGAGTACTCCTGCTAGATGACTAGACTATTAGACTCTCTCACCTGCTAGCTATATGTAAGGATAGAATATTTTCTTTTCCTGATCTTGGGAGTCCTTTCCACCCAACCAGTCACCAGAACCATGAATCAACCTTTGAACTTTTAAATATATACCCAACTAAAGATCTCCCTAAACTCTTTAACTTTACCTTCTGTCCCTACTTAGGATCTGCTTCATCTATCTGCATTATTCTGATTTCCATGTAACCTGCTTAGTCAATCATTGCTCTATATTCTCCTTTTCCCTCTCTGCTTATCTAAATATGTTTGCTTTCCCTAGGATCAAAGAAACCAAAACTCTAAAGGTGAGTCCACATGAGAAGGTTTGACCATCCTGGAGCTATTATTCCTCTCCAACAACTCAAACATGGTCATTTAATTTTCTGAATCATGTGGAATTACAAATGGATCTAGAGGATCAAAGACACTGATATGTTCTGTGTTCTGTGTTTCTGAAATTTCTCCTTCTTCCCTTTTGGTGTCCAAGTGGCTGTACATCAAGGGGGAGGATGGAATGGAACTGAGTTCAGTGGTAATGTCTTCCCTTGATGTGTCTTAACTCCAATAAACAACAAACAGAAAAGCATGAAGCAATATTTGGAATGGATGGATCAGCAGGCCCCTGGTCCAGCAGTGGATGCCAGGAAGGGAGGTCTCCTCTGGAGATCTCGGTGTTACAGCTCATTAATATTACAGTTCTTTTAGATGATGTTCAATGAAACAGCTCTCTCCAACATTATTCAATGAAAAATCTTATTCACTTACACTTTATTCAAAACCAAGGGTTATGTAATTTGGGGGAAGGGGATGAGAATATTCATGGTGGATAAAGGTGATTGACTGAAGGCTAAGGTACTGAAATGCCTCATTAGCATAGGAAGGCATTCTTGGAATCTGGGACACAGGACTATTTGACATTCCTCCTGTAGTTGATGAAGGGTCTAGGGTCCCCAGAGTAGAGGAAGCTCTGCTGAGAAATGGAGTCTATCATTTTGCAAAGAGCTCAAGGCTGTCTGGTAATGTCAGACTTCACCCTTAGCAGCAGCTTTGTAACTATCTCTGTAGTTTTGGGGCTTCTACCAGAGGAACAAGATTTTTTTTTCCTTTTTATGTTTCTCAGAAAGGCTCTGAACACTTTTGTTCACATTGTACTAGATTCCATAAGAAAAATCAATGTCTGAATTAAGCTCAGAATTCTCCAAGTTTAAGGACATCTCTTTTAATCCCACCTTTATGGACAGCCACCCTTAGACTTTTCTATGGAAATATGAATTAGAGTTTCAAGAGAACCCAGAGCTTCCTTTGTGGAAGTAATCCTTGCAGTAGTTACTGCAAGGGAGGAAGCTCCCTTGTAGTAATACTTTTTGGAAGCTACTTGACTTAAAAACATATCATGAAACTTAATACTCTCCACGTCCGACACTATTTATTACCCTTCCTCTCTACTAGTACCTTTCTATCCTCTAGAAACTCTAGGTTGTTTTCTTTTCAATAATTATTCTTAACTTTGCCCTCCATTTACCTATGCTAATACATCAGTCACAAAACCCTTAATATCATCAAAATGAACCCTCTTCTGGCACTTCTACAAGAACTAAGGATGCATTAATACATAAACTCATGGTCTGTGATTTTCCTACTCTACTATTTCCTTTTCCTATCCTCAACAGTGAGGGAGAAATGGGAACTCTTTTCCAGGAAACACACAGGGAAAAATCAAGCTATGCCCCTGCCAGTTACAACTACAATGAGTCTGACAGATTCATTATGGAAAATAGGTAATGGGGAGCCTGGAACATAGTCCATATCTATCCCAGCAGATATCTACTTAGTTGAGAAACACTATCCAGGAGTCAATGTTGACCCTACAACTACTCTAAAACCAACTCACCTCATAACCTTAGTGGTCAAAGCCAGAGAACCCTTGACTTGTTGACCACTAAAAAGAAGGCACCCATTCTTTCTCAATAAATAGTGTTGACACAGCATAAATCATTTTCTAAAAGTAGAAGATAAAATAAAATACAATCTTATATTAGCTGGGTTGCATATGATGCCCTTCAGGGCTGGACCCAAAAAGGGACTTCCTTGGGCTCTTGGCTCCATCCTTTCCTTGACTCTGTCATAGCCATAATCCTTATAACCATTGTTGCATTCCTCCTCAGGTTCATTAAAGAGTGAATTAGTGAAGTAACCATACACTTAAACAGAAGCTCCTGAACAAGTTTCCTCATGTCTCCTACTGCTTTCTGCCAGCTTGAATTTCTGCTTTAGACTAGTATTGTATACATCACCTCCTAATCAGCAAGAAGTAACTAGAAGAGGACTACTGTTGTCCTTATGAACAATGAAAGATTAACTTCTTTCAGGCCCCATAATAGTAGTGCTGCTGACAATGTCCTAGGATGGCAGCACAGGCTGCATATAGGACAGCATCTTACTGAGTAAATGGAAGGATTCCCACAGGTAAATGTAAGAATTCTTATGGGGGAAAAACAGAAAAAAAAGTAAATTCAACATTCTCTGAAAACATGATACCTGAAACCCTGGAAATCTGTCAGGAAAACCACAAATTCCTTTCCTGCCAAGTTGCTGCTACCTATTCTCATAAGACAGACTGAAGGTTTGTTCTGTAATAAACTGTATTATTCACCTATATAGTGGTCTAGTTCAGTGATTTTGCTGAGCTCATAATAGTATTAAAATAATATCTCTATTATGAGTTTAGTTTTATCAACAAATAATTTATGGCCTGTGCTAAGAATCTATATACCAAATATTCCACAATGATTTCTGATATTTTAATGCAATTTATTTCATTTGAAAATTACACTGAAAGTATATATTAAAATAAATTGATATATTTTTATTTTATATTAAAACTATTAAATCAATATTGTTTTGTCTTTAATGCACAGTTCTATGAATTTTCTTATACACATGCATACATACATATATAATTCACCTGAAACTATAGTCAGGGTACAAATATACCATTTAGCTTCAATCTAACCTCATTAATTACTCCACAGATAGATAGTACCACTCTGTTATTTATCACTCAAATTTTAACATTTTAAGCTTATCATAAAAGTGTGGTCATACAATGTGCAAATTGAAAGTAGCTTTCTCGAGTGATGGTACTTTCAAGGCTTATTCATATCAGTCAGTTATTATGCAGCATTAGACTTTTTCTTTGGGCATAAATGTCTTTTCACCCAAGACAAGAAACCAAAGTCAAACCAATGTAATGATTCCTCAATCCAGATTGGTAAATCAATGAGTATATTTATATACTTACAACAATATAGATGAAAAGTTACATGAGTGAGGAAAACACAAAGGTAGCAACAATAATAAAGTATTCTCAAGATGAGTGAAAATTTATTAAAAGTAAAACTCAGGAGTTCTCTGCATAACTTTTAGGCAGCAAAGCATAGTGAAAAATAACATCCATGTAGTTCATGTCTTTGATGAGTCTTCTTTCCAGACAGTATTGTTTCGGTAATGTTGGAGAGGGAACTTGTTAATCTTAAATGTGTCAGCTCTACATGTCTTCCTAAGTCTTGTGAGCCTACCTACTCCATTCTGGTGAGAATATTTCAATGAGTAGCAATCTCCAGAGGCCATGGTGATTTTCAGGTCTGTGTTGCTACTGAGGACAATGTATAGGTCCAAGTTTCTACTGAGACTAGATTAGTATTGAAATCCCTGGTGTGTGTTGCCACCAATGAACACTGTCGTGGTTATTCATGGTTGGCAACTTGACTATATCTGGAATGAACTACAATCCAGAATTGAAAGGCTCACCTGTGATCCTAATCTGGAGGCTGGAAGATACTAATTTCTGACCTAGAGCTTTGCTTGGAGATCTTGAGGCATAGTGATTATGAATCCCAGAAGATTAGCCAGGGAGATCTCTGATCAAGGTCATCAGGGACACAAAGCAAGTCCCCAATCCAGTTGTGGTGGCACATACCTTGAATCTGGGCCACACCTTCTTCTGGAGACATAAATACGGACATTAGAAGAAGGAAAATTCACCCTCTCTTCTATTCCTGCTTGCCTAGTGGGACTGACTAACTGGAAGATTCTTCAACTTCCATTCACAGCTGTTGCTGACCACTGTTAGAAGTTGGATTACAGACTATATGTCAGCAAAAAATTCCCTTACTCTATATAGACAGCACATAGAGTTCTGTGACTCTAGAGAACCCTGACTAATGCAAGCACATAGATATCTTTGGTCTTGTATTGCAGCATGATGCCATGTATGTGGGTGGTGCTACTGCCAGGGACCATCTTGATCTGAGTAGCCTGGGATACCACCAGAGTCAATGTTGATGTCTGTGTCTGGGCTGCCTCCCAGGATATTGTTTAGGTCTATAATCTTAATGTAGTTACAGGCTGTGCTCCCAGTATGTGCTGTAACCAGAAACTTTGTGGAAACTCACAATCCATGTTCCTGGTAATTGTGAAGAGCAACAGGGCAACTGTTGGTGTGATGTTGATGACTGCAGATGCAAAGTTGAGATGAAGGGGTGAGAAAAGTGTTTGAGATAACTTGTATCAGCATCATCCCCCCCCCCAAAAAAAATTAAGAGCCTAGATGAGAAACTCTAAAGGAACTCTTAAAATTTTGATGAAGATACCAAAGTGTAGCTCTCTACAATTGATGGTTTATGGTTGGGCGTGGGAGGGGACAGAATCATTTCTTTTTGTTTTGATAAATCTGAAGATTTTATTGCAACATATGTATAATAAATTTAAGGATTACATAGTGTTATTGATAAAATTAAAGAGTTGTTTACAAAAATATTCGGATACAATTCTAGGCATACAAATGCATTTAGAATACAAATGAAAAATGAAGTGGAGACATTTTCTGATAAAACTGAACCTTTTCATGCAATATATATATGATAAAATTGATGATTGCATAGTGTTCTTGATAAAACTGAAGATTTGTTTATAAAAACACTCAGATATAATTCTAGGCATTCAAATGCATTTAGAATATAAATGAAAATGAAGTGGAGACATTTTCTGATAAAACTGAAGAATTTTATACATGATAAAATTGAGAATTATATAGTGTTATTGATAAAATTGAAGGTTTGCTTGAAAAGCACTCAGATACAATACTAGGTATATAAATGCATTTAGAATATAATTCAAATACAAACTGTAGATGTTTTCTGATAATACTGAAGATTTTCTTCTAATCTGTGTGTGATAAAATTGAGGATTACATAGGAAAATTGATAATCTTGAAGATTTTTTTGAAAAACACTTATAAAATAATAGTCTTATAAATACATTTAGTATATAATTGAGAAATAAAGTGGAAACATTTTCTGATAAAACTGAAGATTTTCTTTTTTTATTTATTGATATATTTTTTATTTACATTTCAAATGATCTCCCCTTTTCTGGGTCCCCACTCCCCACAAGTCCCATAAGCCCTCTTCCTTCCCCTTGTTCCTCCATCTACCCATTCCTGCTTCCCTGTTCTGGAATTATCCCTATACTCTTGCACTGAGTCTTTCCAGAACCAGATGCCACTCCTCTATTCTATTTGGACATCATTTAATATACGGATTATGTCTTAGGTATTCAAAGTTTCTAGGCTAATATCCATGTATCAGTGAGTGCATATCATGACTGATCTTTTGAGTCTGGGTTACCTCACTTAGTATGATGTTCTCCAGCTCCATCCATTTGTCTATGAATTTCATGAATTCATTGTTTCTAATGGCTGAATAGTACTCCATTGTATAAATATACCACATTTTTTGTATCCACTCCTCTGTTGAAGGACACCTGGGTCCTTTCCAGCTTCTAGCTACCACAAATAAGGCTGCTATGAACATAGTGGAGCATGTGTCCTTATTGCATGCCGGGGAATCCTTTGGGTATATGCCCAAGAGTGGTATAACAGGGTCCCCAGGAAGTGTCATGCCCAGTTTTCTGAGGAATCACCAGACTGATTTCCAAAGTGGTTGTACCATCTTGCAATCCCACCAGCAGTGGAGGAGTGTTCCTCTTTCTACACATCCTCACCAACACCTCCTGTCTCCTGAGTTTTTGACCTTAGCCATTCTGACTGGTGTGAGGTGAAATCTCAGGGTTGTTTTGATTTGCATTTCCCTAATGATTAATGATGTTGAACATTTAATAATGTGTTTCTCAGCTCTCCGAAGTTCTTCATGTGAAAAATCTTTGTTTAGCTTGGTACCCCAATTTTTAAAGGGGTTATTTGGTTCTCAGGGTTCTACCTTCTTGAGTTCTTTGTATATATTAGATATTAGCCCTCAACTCAAGATGCATCAAAGCCCTCTACATAAAACAAGATACACTGTTCCTGATAGAAAAGAAAGTGGGAATTACCTTCAAATTATTGATACAAGAAAAGCCTTTATGGATACAACACCTTAACTGTAGGCATTAAAATTAAAACTTAATACATAGGATGTCATAAAAGTGAGGCTTCTTAACAGCAGAAGTTAATAGCATTTGGGTAAATTGGCACTTACAAAATTGGAGATTTATTTTTTTAAACCAACTACACATCTGATAGAGGACTAATATTTAAAATACATAAAGAACTAAAGAAGCTAGATATCAAGAAAACAAGTAAGCCAATTAAAAATGATATACAGAACTAAACATAATTCCCATTAGAGGAAACTCAAATGACTGAAAAACATTTATAGAAATGTTGACCATTCTAAGCCATCAAGGCTACTTTGAAATTTCATCTGACATTAGTTAGAACTTCAAACATCAATAAAAACAAGTGACAGCTCATGGTGACAAGGATAAAGAACTCTCTAACCTTGTTAGTTGGAGTACAAACTCATAGAACCCAAATAGAAATCAATTTGTTTTTTCCTTAGGAACATAGGAATTGATCTACCTTGAGATCTAGTGATAACACTCTAGAGCATACACACACACACACACACACACACACACAAAGTACTTACATCTTACTACAGAGACAACTTATTTATCCTTGTTTATTGCTTCTCCATTCATGATAGCCAGAAATTGGAAACTCGCATGGCTTAGAAGCACTTAAAGAAATATTAATCATCCAAACAACCTAGGTGTTACTTGTGATTATTTATATATACTCAGCCTAGAGAGTGGCCTTATTCGAAGCTGTGGCCCTGTTGGAGTAGATATAGCCTTGCTGAAACAGGTGTGTCATTGTGGCTTCGAGATATAAGACCCTCATCCTAGCTGGATGGAAGCCAGTATTCTGCTAGAAGCTGTAGATGACAATGTAGAACTCTCACCTTCTATACCATGCCTGCCTGGATACCACCATGTTCCTGTCTTGATGATAATAGACTGAACCTCTGAATCTATAAGCTAGTCCCAATTAGATGTTATCCTTAAAAGAGTTTCCTTGGTCATGGTGTCTATTCGTAACAGTAAAACCCTAAGACAGAAGTTAGTAGTACCAGGACTGGGGTATGACTGTGATAAGCCTGACTATGCTTTTGTTTAGAGGAATAAGGATTTTGAGACTTTGGATTTGGAAAGCAGTAGACTGATTTAAATGGAGCTTAATGGGCCATCCTTGTAGGAATATGAAAGACTTTCATATAGAGAATGATTTGAATTGTGCAGACCAGGCCTACGAGGTTTCAGTGAAGACTTTCTATATGTAACCTAAGAACTGTTTTGTAGTATTTTGGTGAAGAATATGGCTACCCTTTGCCCTTCTCTGATGAGTCTTCCTGAGGCAAAAGGGAAGGGATTCAGATTAGTTGCACTGACAAAGGAAAATTCCAAAAAGGCCAACAAAGACTTTGTTCTCTGGATAGTCTCTGGAAGAGCATTTTGAACAAGTTAAGCAAGCATAGAAAGCAAAAATATAAAATATATTGTTCAAGTATTAAACAGGCACCAGGACTTGAAATGGAACTGAATCCTATGTCCTAGGAGGTAACAGATTAAGGGATTTTTGGGCAAGATCCTATACCACTAAATTTAGATCTAGGCATGGTGGTATATACCTTTAATCACAAGAGATAAAGCCTATGAGATGTCTGAGTTCAAGGCCAGACTAGGACAATGTAGGTTCTAGTTGAATAAAAACTTAAATCCAGGCATGGTGATATATACCTTTAATCTCATCATTACAGGAAATGGAGCCATGCAAATCTCTGAGTTCCAGATCAATATATAGAGAGAGCAAGTTTGAAGAAAATCAACCAGAGGCAGAGAGGGAGTTAGAAAACAGAAAGCTGGTAACATCATGGGGGGGGGGGTGTGCATGTTCCAGTCACAGAAAGAAGCAAAACATGGCAGCTTCAGCCATGTGGCTCTGACTTTAGTGTGAAAAATAGAAGACATTGCTGGGACAATTGATGGTGGTTAGCTGGAGGTATGAAATTAGCAGAATGTGTTCTACTATATTCTTTGTGGCCTTATTTGTGATAACCGGAAACTGGAAACAACCCAAATGCCCCACAAATGAAGAATGGATACCGAAAATGTGATTCATTTACACAGTGGAATACTACTCAACTATTAGAAATGAGAGCATCATGGGTTTTTCAGGCAAATAGATGGAACTAGAAAATATCCTGAGTGAGATAACTTAGACCCCAAAGTACATATATAGTATGTACTCACTAATAAGTGGATATTAGTCAAAAAAAGTACAGAATTCCCGGGATACATTCCACAGAACTCTAGAAGGTTAAAAAGCAGAAGAGCCAAATCCTACTTTGGAGGGAGAAGAAAGCAATCACAGGGGCAGAAGGAGGAAGGGAAATGGGTGAGAAAGGGGAGGGGAAGGGAATAGGGTTACATGATCATGTAGTTGGGTAAGGGGAAAGGACTGAAACCCTGAAGGCCAGCAGAAAGAATGGAAACAGGCAACCTCAGGAGGTAGGAGGTGAAGAGACCTTCCAGAATACACCAGAGACAGAGGTGAGAGAATCTTAGGACTCAAAGTGTGAGACCTTAGATGAAATACCCTACAGTGGTGAGAGGGAAATTGTAGACTCCACCTCCAATAGAAAGACAGGACATCAAGTAGAGGGATGGGGTTGCCATCCCACCATCAAAAACTCTGACCCAGTATTGTTCCTGTTTGATAGAACTGAAGGGACAAAATTAGAGAAGAGCCTGAGGTAAAGGAGTTCCAGTGACAGGACCAAATTGGGCTCCAGCTCAAGGGGAGGAACCAAGGCCTGACAATATTGCTGATGCTATGGTGTGCTTATAGACAGGAGCCTAGCATGGCTGTCCTCTGAGAGGCCCAACAAGCAGCTGACTGACACAAAGGCAAACATTTACACTCAACCATTGACTAAGACAGACACAGATACTTATACCCAACCAATGAACAGAAGCTGGGGACACCTGTGGTTTAATTAGGGTAAGGCTGGAAGAAGCTGAGGAGGAGGGTGACTCTATAGGAAAACCACCAGTCTCAACTAACCAAGACTATAGAGATCTTTCAGACACTGGATCACCAACCAGGCAGCAGACACCAGCAGATATGAGGCTCTCAACACATATACAGCTGGGGACTGCCTGGGCTGGCCTCAGTGAGAACAGATGTACTTAACCCTCCAGAGACTTGAGGCCCCAGATAGTGGGGAGATCTGGTTGGGTAGGGATGTGGGAGGACATCCTCTTGGGGTTAAGGGGAAGTAGTATGAGATTAAGAACAGTCAGAGGACAGACTGAGAGGGCAATAAAGACCAGACTTTTAAAAAAATGATTGAAGAATTAAATAATAAATACATAAATAGATAAATAAATCTGGGAAGTGTTTTCTGAGAGCACAAAGATGTTGTGTTCCAAAGATAGCCAAGGCTGTACCTTGTGCTATAGCTATACTTAGAAATGTGTAAGAATCACCCAGGTGATACAGTTCTGAAGCATGAAGGTGTCATGAAGAGCAACTGAGACTTGGCATTGTGAGACACCATGGAAAGCCATTGGTGAAGGTGCAGACTCAGTTGCAGTTGATTGCTCAGGACTGATGGGGTCATACAAAGGAGTTGAGGCTTGGCACCATGAAGAGAACCAGAAAGGGTTACTGGATACCATATATCAACACGACCTTACAGAAACCTAAGCAATTTGTATGGGTCCTGTATAGGTCTGTACCAGATACTCTACTTACATTATGCCTGTGAGTATAGTGTTTTTAACTGTTTCTTGATGTGCTGACAGATAAGTCTCAGGCCTTGTTTTGGGCTCTTTTTCTTCTGTTGGCATACTTTCCAATTTTGCTGTGTTATATTCTATTTTATCTTATTGTATTTTATTTTATTCTATTTTAAAAGTCAATGGATCGATGGATGGATAAATGAATGAAACCCTAGCCTCTAGGCTAAAGATTAACAATGTAACTATTATTATATATGTGCGGGGAGCAGAAAAAAAAAACATTGTTTCCAAAGGAATGACACTGGATATATCAATAATTCCAGGGCAGGTCACATGCTCAGGAGTACTTGGCCAATACTTAATGGACTCCATTATTGTTGTTATTGCTGTTGTTGTTGTTGTTTTGTTTTTGTTTTTGTTTTGTGTATGTGTAATTCTACTTGATTATTATGTGATGTGATTTTTGTTTATTTGTTTAGGTTTTTAAAGAGTAAAGTTCTATTTCATTTTCTTTGTCTTAGAAGGGTTTTGTTGTTGCTTTGCGATTCATTTGCTTTGGAAAAAGTATTTAAAGTTGAATGGGTAGGAAGAGGAATTTAATCTGAAAGTATGTATGGGAGAGAAAGAATACGATGAAAATAACTTTAAATGTAAAAATTATTTTAAAGAAATTTTATTTTAAAATTAAAAAGGTATTAAAGTTGTCATCTTTATTTTCATTTTTAAACTTACAACTAAACTTATACTTCAGTAATTTGTTTGGTCAAATTCTGTGATATCCAACAAACAAAACAAAATGACAAAGTTTTATGTGTCTACAACATAAACATGTATTGTGTCCATCTAACATGTAATTTTTGGTAATGTGATAGTGAATAAATAGCAATAAAAATTTCCATCTGATTGTGTACCACCCAAACTGAGCAGAAAACCTTTGTATTTATCCAGGATTCAATAAATGCCCAAGAAAAGCAAAAAGAACTATTTTATAATGGATATAAAACATGTCAAAACATTAGGCATTGAAACTGTGGACATAAGTAAGTAAAATCTACTTGCAAGCTAAACTGAACTATGTATATTTCAGGTAGGAACGATATAAATTCTATTAACATCTTATTTTCATATCTTAAATATAAAAAAGACAAATAATTCCTGAAAAAAAATGTTACCAATATAGAAGGACATCTGAATTTTTAATAAGAATGGTGACATTTGGAAGAAAAAGAAACATTTGCAAGGTTAAAAATTGATGAAGAAAAAGGAAAAAAGAGAAAGAAACCACTCAGTGATTTTTTTTTAGTCAACAATGTATGTATTCATTTAAATATATTATTTCATTTCATCAATAAAATACACAAACTTCTTTTTAATATGTATTTATTTTCTGTGTATGATAGTTTTTCCTGTATTTATCTTTGCGCATCACATAAATGTAGTAACAATGTAAGACAGAAAGGGTTTTGGATCCCTTGGAACTGTATTCATAAATGGTTGTAAATAAATATACAGATATCTAAAACTATATCTATGTACCCTAAAAGAGCAACAAGAATTCTAAACCACAGAGCAATCTCTCCAAATACAGAAATCACCATCTTACCCCAAATTAGTAAGTAAAGAATACTTGAAAACTGATGCCAGGATCAAACAACCACTAAAACAAAAAATTATGAATGTCCTAATTTTGCCTAAATCCAAAAAGATTTTCTGGCATTGCAACACTGAAATTCTCATATCTATAACCTAATTATATTACTGATTTTAAGTCCAAGCTTTATGAAATTTATTTTATATATGTCTTATGGATCACTTGATTATAGTATGCACAGGACATAAAATAATTGATAGCAAATTATGGCAATTTAAATTCTACACTTAGTAATTTTTCTCCTAGTGAATCTAGTAATATATTCTACTGATGAAGTAGCTTCAGAACAGGGACTAATTAGTCACATTCCTAATAATACAGTTTACCTAAGCAGAAATGAATTTTAGCTGATAAATGGACATATGGCTAAAAATAACCCTTGGAAGATTACTTACTACATTTAATTCTTTGGATGCCATAGCACCTGCACAGAGATCTGAGGACAGCTTACCTGAAGCATATTTCTTCCTCCATTTTGTGGGTCCTGGAAACAAAATTCAATTGTTTCCTGTCTATTCTGTCTGAGCTATTTAATTGGTACAATTTGGAAGAGATTTGTTTCAAATTTTCATAATGTAACCTAACACAAATTGAAACAGTAAAATTATGAATAAAACATTAAAAATGAAACAATTTTAAGATACTAGTAGCACTGGAGAAAATACAATTATTTTAGAAATGAAGAAGTTCTACAAAAGCCATAGCAATCATGTTTATATGGAAAACAAAATTATGATCCCAAACATCATCTAGTGATTTTTTTCACGGATGTATTATTAAGGTGGCACCAAAGTTATAGTTACGTCCCATTACTAAAATGTCTCCCAATTTGCACATAAAGTGAAAGATATCCATATGTCTTTGGGAATATGGCAAGTTATTAGTGTTGATGACATGGGACAAATTAGCCAACAAAAGACTGTTAAGACATTGTATCTTTCAGAGAAATAATTAATAGAGTGATATTTTACTATTGGGCAAAGCTATTTATTAGAAACAGATGTTCAGTACATCATTTCTCTTATAGAAGTAGGATTATACTGAACTGTCACCAAAGAATTATGTTAACTATGCTTTCTTCACTGTGACAGGGGAAAGAATTCTAAATTTGTGTGTTTGAAGACTGTTTTCTGATATCAGAATTACTATATGCGTGGATTTGGCATCTCATATCTCTTTGTCCATATTTCTCTCTCTCTCTCTCTCTCTCTCTCTCTCTCTCTCTCTCTCTCTCTCTCTCTCTCTCCATATACATGTGTTTGTGTGAGAGAAATATTATTAGTATTGTATATATGGGACAAATTTACAAATAAAAATCAAGCAAGTCTGAATCTTACTGAGAATTAATAGGTGTTATTTTACTGTTGAGTGCTATTTTACTGTAATATATAAAGTATAATATACATTATAGATATATATTATAATATATTATGTATACAGATACATACCTATGCCTATACCTATACGTATATATAATGGAGACTCACATGCATATATATATATATGCATAGATAGTATGACAAAATATTTCCTAGATCTTCAAAGATAGCTGAGTAATACCACACATGATAGTATTTAATGTCCTTTATCTGAACACTCACTAATACGTTGCCAGAAAGATATTTTAATTTAGTTTGTTGATTAACATTTCTATTGCTATGGGGCTCTGAAAAAACATGAGTTTTACACAAACCAAAACCTTTATGTGGACAATTTTCACGAGGATTAGAGATAGGCGAGTTATAGGATGAAATAACATTACTAAAATATTCAAGGAGAATTTTATTTTTCCCAAGTACCACCATGATAACAATATATAATATATAATCTGGCACATGATGCAAAATCAAAAATGATGGTGAAACTAACTAAATTAAGCAAATGTCTAATAGTTCTCAATTTTTTAAAGTAGTAAAATACCTACTGGTAAATATTAGATTTTTATGAAATAATTTATGAAAAGTGATAAATAAGTACTTTTATTTAAATGACTATTTGCTTCTTATTAATTGCTTTTTATTAAGCAAGTAAATATTAATTAATCAGTTTACTTGATTATTATTGCTTATAAATCAATATACTTTAAGATAGAAAAGGAGGATCATCACTGCCTGCTGGAGCAGTAAGGCAGCACCAGGTACTGAGATATCCCAGGTTTAAGATCTCTGGGGGTGCAAACTGCCAGGGGTCTGCCTGTGCCCAGGACCTGAGCAGATAGGCAGTTTATCTGTGTGCCAGCCTGTTGTGAGGCCTGTGCCCTACATGGGGATCAGCACAGGGAGTGACTCCCTGCTGCCATCCTCGCTCTCTTATGGAACAGAAGGGCAGCACCAGATACTGAGATATCCTGATTTTAAGATCTCTGGGGGCACAAACCACCAGGGGTCTGCCTGTGCCCAGGACCTGGGCAGAACGACGGTTCATCTGTATGCCACCTGGTCACGGGTCCTGTGCCCTATGTGGTGATCAGCATTTGGAGGGACTCCCTGCCACCATCTTCGCTCAATGACAGAGCAGACAGGCAGCACAAGGTTCACTGAGACAACCCAAGTATAACATTGCATGGGGCAAGACACAGCAGGGCTCCAACCACACACAAGAGGAGGGCAGCACATCAGCAATCTGTGCCAGGGGAAACCCAGTCATCCAGTGTTGTGGAAATAACATTACAGACTCACAGGAGGTTGAAGCACCAGCCAGTGACAATAAGACCAACTAATACCAGTGAGAACTAGATGGCTAAAGGCGAACATAGGAACGTTACTGACAGAAATCAAGATAATATGCCAGCATCTGAACCCAATTCTCCAACAACAGCAATTCCTGGATGTGCCAAAACACCAGAAAAACAAGATTTGGATTTAAAACCACTGATCATGATAATGTTAAAGGAACACATGAAGGACATAAATAAATCTCTTAAAGAAATTCAGGAGAAAAATGATCAAAAGTTAGAAGCTCTTACAAGGGAAACACAAAAATCATTTAAAGAAATCAAGGAGAATATGAGTCAAAAGATAAAAGCCAATAAGAAGGAACTGCAAAAATTGCTTAAAGAAATACAGGAGAAATTTGGTCAATAAGCAGAAGTCATGAAAGAGGAAAAACAAAAATCTCTTAAAGAATTACAGGAAAACACAAACAAGCAAGTGAAGGAGTTGAGGAAAATCATCCAGGATCTAAAAACAGAAGTAGAAACAAATAAGAAATTACAAAGGGAGACAATTTTAAAGATAGACGACCTCGCGAAGAAATCAGGGTCCATAGATACAAATATCAATAACAGAGTATAAGAGATAGAAGAAAGAATCTCAGATGCTGAAGATACCATAGAAACCATGGACTCAACTGTCAAAGAAAATGCAAAATGCAAAAAGCTTGTAACCCAAAATATCAAGGAAATCTAGGACACAATGAGAAGACCAAACCTAAGGATTATAGGTATAGATGAGAGTAAAGATTTACAACTTAAAGGGCCAGAGAATATCTTCAAAAATTAAAGAAGAAAATTTCCCTAACCTAAAAAGAGAGATGCCCAGGAATATACAAGAAGCCTACAGAACTCCAAACAGACTGGACCAGAACAGAAATACCTCCTGTCATATAATAATCAACATCCCAAATGTACTAAACAAAGAAAGAATATTAAAGGCAGTAAGAGAAAAAGGCCAAGTAACATATAAAAGAAGACCTATCAGAATCACACCAGACTTCTCACCAGAGACCATGAAAGCTAGAAGATCCTGGGCAGATCTCAAGCAGACTCTAAGAGAACACAAATGTCAGCCGAGACTCCTATACCCAGCAAAACTCTCAATCACTATAGATGGAGAAACCAAGATATTCCATGACAAAACTAAATTTACACAATATCTTTCCACAAACTCAGCCCTACAAAGGAAAATAGGGAGAAAACACCAATAAAAGGAGGGAAACAATACCCTGAAAAAGCACGATAATAACCTTCTTTCATCAAACTCAAAAGAAGATAACCACTCAAATATAAAATTAACATCAAAAATGACAAGGAGCAATAATCACTATTCCTTAACATCTCTTAATATCAATGGACTCAATTCCCCAATAAAAAGACATAGACTGGATACATAAAACAGACTGGATACATAAAAAGGACCCTACATTTTGCTTCATACAGGAAACACACATCAGTGTCAAAAACAAAAACTACCTTAGAGTAAAAGGCTGGAAGACAATTCTACAAGCAAATGGTCTCAGGAAACAAGCCCGAGTAGCCATTCTAATATCAGATAAAATTGACTTTCAACCTAAAATAATCAAAAGAGACACAAAAGGACACTTCTTGCTGGTCAAAGGAAAAATCCACCAAGAAAAACTCTCAATTTGGAACTTCTATGCTCCAAATGCAAGGGCACCATCATCTCTCATCCATAAAAGAAACTTTACTAAAGCTCAAAGCCCACAATGCACCTAACACAATAAGTGTGGGTGACTTCAAGACCCCAATCTCCTCAATGGACTGATCAGGAAAACAGAAACTAAACAGAGGCACAGTGAAACTAATTGAAGCTTTGGGCCAATTGGATTTAACATATATATATATATATATATATATATATATATATATATATATATATATATATATATATATATATACATATACATATATATATATATATAAACATTTCATCCCAAAGCAAAAGAATATACCTTTTTCTCAGTATCTCATGGCACCTTCTCTAAAGTTGATCATATAATTGGTCACAAGACAGACCTCAACAAATATAAGAAGCTCGAACTAATCACATGCCTCCTATCAGATCACAGATCACTATGGAGTAAAAGTGGTCTTCAATAGCAACAAAAACAACAGAAAGCCCACATACATATGGAAACTGAACAATGTTCTACTCAATGATACCTTGGTCAAGGAAGAAATAAAGAAATTGAAGACTTTCCAGAATTTAAGGAAAATAAAGGCACAACATACCCAAATCTATGGACACAATGAAAGCAGTGATAGGAGGAAAACTCATAGGCCTGAGTGCCTCCAAAAAGAAAATGGAGAGAGAATACACTAGAAGTTTAATGAAACAACTGAAAACTCTGGAACAAAAAGAAGCTAATTCACCTAGGAGGAGAAGAAGACAGAAAATCATCAAACTCAGGGCTGAAATTAATAAAGTAGAAACAAAGAGAACCATGCAAAGAATCAAAAAAACCAAGAGCTGGTTCTTTGAAAAAATCAACAAAACAGATAAACCCTTAGGCAGACTAACCAAAGGACACAGAGACAGTCTCCAAATTAACAAAATTAGAAATGAAAAAAGGGAGATATAACAATAGAAAGTGAGGATATTCAAAAAATCATCAGATCCTACTACAAAGCCTGTACTCAATATAACTGGATATTCTGGAGGAAATGGACAATTTCCTAGACAGATACCAAATACCAAAATTAAATCAGGATCAAATAGATCATATAAACAGTCCCATAACCCCTAAAGAAATAGAAGGGGTCATAGAAAGCCTTCCAACCCTCCCCCCCCCCAAAAAAAGCACAGGACTAGATGGTTTTAGTGAATAATTCTATCAGACCTTCAAAAAAGACTTAACACTAATACTCTTCAAACTATTCTACAAAATAGAATCAGAAGGAACACGACCCAACTCATTCTCCAAAGCGCCAATTACGCTGATACCAAAACTACACAAAGATCCAACAAAGAGAGAACTTCAGGCCAATTTCCCTTATGAATATTGATGCAAAAATACTCAATAAAATTCTTGCCCACCAAATCCAAGAAGCATCAAAATAATCCTCCACCATGATCAAGTAGGCTACATCCCAGGGACACAGAGATGGTTCAATATACAGAAATCCATCAATGCTATCCACTACAAATACAAACTCAAAGAAAAAAAAAACATGATCATTTCATTAGATGTTGAAAAATCATTTGACAAAATTCAGCATCCTTTCATGCTAAAAGTCTTGAAAAGAACAGAAATTCAAGGCCCATATCTAAACATAGTATATAGCAAACTGGTTGCCAACATCAAACTAAATGAAGAGAAACTTGAAGCAATCCCACTAAAATCAGGAACTAGACAAGGCTGCCCCCTCTCTCCATATCTTTTAAATATAGTACTTCAAGTCCTAGCTAGAGCAATTAAAAAACATAAGGAAGTCAAATGGATACAAATTTGAAAGGAAGAAGTCAAACTATCACTATTTGCAGATGATATGAGAGTATAATTATTTGACCCAAAAAACTCCACCAGAGAAGGCCTACAGCTGATAAACAACTTCAGCAAAGTTGCTGGTTACAAAATTAACTCAAACAAATTTGGGGTGACTCTAACTAAACAAGTGATAGATCTACAGGATAAGAACTTCAGATCTCTGAAGAAAGAAATTGAAGAAGACCTCAGAAAATGGAAAAATCTCCCATGCTCATCGATTGGCAGGATTAATATAGTTAAAATGGCCATCTAGCCAAAAGCAATATACAGATTCAGTGCAATCCCCATTGAAATCCCAACTCAGTTCTTCATAGAGTTACAAAGAACAATTCTAAAAATTCATCTGGATTAATAAAAATCCCAGGATAGCTAAAACTATTTTCAACAGTAAAGGAACTTCTGGGGGAATCAGTATCCCAGACCTCAAGCAATACTACAAAGCAATAGTGATAAAAACTGCATGGTATTGGTACAATGACAGGCAGGCGGATCAATGGAACAGGATTGAAGATCCAGAAATGAACCCACACACCTATGGCTGCGTGATCCTCGACAAAGGGGCTGAAAACATCCAATGGAAAAAAAGATAGCCTTTTCAACAAATGGTGCTGGTTCAACTGGAGGTCAGCATGCAGAAGAATGCGAATTGATCCATTCTTATCTCCTTGTACTAAGCTCAACTCCAAGTGGATCAAGATCCTCCACATAAAACCTGATACACTGAATCTAATAGAAAAGAAACTGGAGAAGACCCTTGAGCACATGGGCAAGGAGAAACAGATCACCAGTAGCTTATGCTCTAAGATCAAGAATTGACAAATGTTACCTCATAAAAATCAAGATAAGAAGACATACCTTTTTTTTTCACTTTTGTTTTTTTTTTTGTTTTTTTTTATTATTCGATATAATTTATTTACATTTCAAATGATTTCCCCTCTTCTAGTCCCCCCACTCCCCGAAAGTCCCGCAAGCCCCCTTCTCTTCTTTAACCCATATCATTTGAGGTAGAAATGAGGTGAGGTCTACCTTTTGTCTGGACTGTGCCTTCTGCTGGAAGCCTAAATGAGGACATGGGAAAAGGAAGACTTTTGTTCTTTCCCTGCTTTATCATACCTCCCTAGTTGGGAAATTCTTTCATTGGCATTAGAGCCAATTTCTTCAAGAATCTGGTGTGTCCTGAAGACTAGTTGAGATATCAGGCTCCAGGATTGAATAATTACTGGATCCTTAGACCTTCTGTACATATGTACATAGGTAGCCATTTGTGTATATAAATCGATATGATATATAGTATTAGTCATTTATACACATGTTATTATATATTATCTATATATAAGATTTATATATGATTCATATGTGAGATACATATACATATATACATATACACATATACATATGTATACATATATATGTAGAGAGAGAGATTCGCTCTATTAAGTTCCATTATTCTAAAGAATGCTTAATAATACACTTTTTTTCTCTTTTTCCAACCCTTCTCCCTATTTTTGGTGGCTAACAGAAGCAAGTTTCCTTCACAGAGCACCATATATTTTTAGTGAAACATGGTAGATAATGCTGTGATCCTTGGATTTGATTGTCACTTGGCATTTCTTTTTGTTTTTTACAATGTGCTGTGGGATCCATTTTCTGTTTACGGCATCTCTAGGAAAGGGTGAACTTTTATGACACAATTTAGTTCCAGGAAACTCTAAAAAGCTACAGAATCTGTATCTCGTACACCTGCATGCAAACAAATGGAAAGCATTCTTACTCAAGTCTAAGAAAAGAAGAGGATTCTCTAAAGAAAATTGCTTCTTTTTCCTTTTAATTCCATATTTTATTTAGTCATAAAATAAAAAGGGTTTTATAGGTACATAATATAGTATCACTTTACATCAGACACAGATGTTTCAAATTAGAATGTCTCATTTATAGAATCAGAAAGGCAAACAAACTTTTTAAATGCCAAGATGACAGACAGCCTACTGATCAATTAGCCTGTTTCAAAAGCCCTTGGTGATCTTCCATTCCAAAAATTTATAAATCCTTTCAAATTTATAAACATAATATGATGTAAGTTGTAGGGCCAAAATTGCTGAATTTTAAGGCAATTTTATTTTTGAACTAAAGTCCTATTTAAGCAATGAGCCTCCTCCAACACCTCTGTTTAATTGTATATATAAACATGATGTATAGATAACCTTAAGCTGAAGGCAATGCAGCTGGCCTGAGCTCAGAAGCACCAGTCCTCTACCACCTTCTGCACTGGTGGGCGCTTTTTTTTAGCCTATAAGGAGGGGATACTTACCTTCCCCAATCACTAAACAAATTTTTACTTCTATCCCTAATTTATATTTTTCCCAGCAAATGTTTACATAGCGAACATTTCAAAACCAGTTAAAAACTACAAACTGCTAACTTCTTACTTGCTTAAAGCAAATAATTAAACAGCCCAATTAATATAATGGTTTCCTGTTTTTTGATTAGCTAAATCACCTTATCAAATGCTTCTGATAAATGTCCCACTGCCCAGCCTTTAACCAGCATAGGGACCCTTTAACAATATCCTAATACCAGCAAAAAGTTACAAATTATTACAAATATATATATTATATATAATCAGAATATATTTCTTTACATGATTTACTTTAAGCTGAAGCCACTCTAAGGGTCAGATAAAGGGTAACTAGTTGGAGAAAATGGCAAACATTTTGGCTGAGAGAGCTTTTATTTGTTTTTTGGGGGGATATATGGTACAAGGCAGGGTTTGCTGGAGCCTTGCCAGAGTATATAGAAAATGAAAGGGGTTTGGAGGGTTAAGAGTCAGTTATTTTATTTTATTTTTCTAATGTTGAAAACCTTTAAAATTTTTGATTAATTAATTTTAAAATAATTTTTATTTTTGGTATTATTACCATAATATATATATATGCTTTAATGAAAAGAAAAAGACAAATATTGCAATAGATAAAATCAATGTAGGAGTCTATATTTAATTGAAAATATATTGTATTTTTTAATACATTCATGATGATTTTTTTTACTTGTCTTAGGGTTTTATTGTTGTGAAGAAATACCATGACCAAGGAAACTCTTATAAAGGACATCTAATTGGGGCTACAGGTTCAGAGGTTCAGTCCAATATCATCATGACAGGAAGCATGGCAGCATCCAGGCAGATATAGAACTTGCTGTAGGAGCCAAGAGGTCTATCTATATGTTGATGTGAAGGCCAGGACAGACTCTATTCTATGCTGGGTGGAGCTTGAGCATAGAATTCAAAGCCCACCTCCACAACAAGGCCTCATCTACTCTATCAAGGCCACACCTCCTAATAGTGTCACTCCTTGTTTTTTTAAATTTTATTTGATATATTTTTTATTTACATTTCAAATGATTTCCCTTTTCTGGTTCCCCACTCCCCTAAAGTCACATAACCCCCTTCCCTCCCTCTGTTCTCCCACTCATCCCTTCCAAATTCC